>NW_005054630.1:124381-138131 GCF_000277835.1 Geospiza fortis
TCCAGCTAAAGGAAGTATTTATAAAAATGCTGCCACATCAACTGCTATTTTCCTGCTACAGCTTTGCCTCAATTGCTTTACCTCAACTGCTTTACCTCAATTTGTCCTTTTGAATGCCACACAAAAAGTTTTTCCTTGTTCTCCTTTTGACATCTAGAGCTATTTTTTTCCTTTACACAGATGCAAATCCAGACTAAAGGTACCAGTTTCTATTAATTTCCTGTGTTTCTGGCAAGAAGTCTGCAAAATTATGTTAGATATTTGCATTTCTAAAAATGGCTGATAAGACGTTTCCTTTCTTTGTGTGTATGTGTTCATGAGTGCTGACCCTAGCATTAAAGTGACCTGTGCACAGGGGATGAGCTAGAAAAGCTGAAAAATCACATGTAAGACTAGATATCTCTGAGCACAGAATATGAGATATTAAACAACATAATTAATGTCAGAACATGTACCATTTTCAGTCCATTAGAGACAAGGGAAAGAATCATTAATTGGATTAAATGCTCTGTATATCAAACTGTCCAGAGCAAGGCAGGGTGTGTGTGTGTCTGTGCAGTGGTCTCAAGCTGAGACGGGGCAAAGGAAGGTTCTCAAAATGCACAAGAATGAAGGCAACACAGACAAAGAATTAAATGTTCAACCCCCATCTGGCACAGATATCAAGGCAAGGGATTTTCAGTCCTAAATTCTGTCTCTAATGGGAAAGCACAGGAAATAGGCAAAATGAGCAGAAAGATTTTCTCAGCAGGGCCTCTGGAAGGTCTCCAAAACAAAAATCTAAAAGGTCAGCTCATGTTTACTTGTTGTCTTATTCAGCTAAATGTAGATATTTCCTTGATGGTTTAAGTGATTGACTCTAGGATCTATGCCCTCAATCAGCAGGACCTCAGAGAATTCAAGACATCTTCCATGTTTCATCTCTACCTGCCTTACCCAAGGACAGCATCCTCCACAAAGCCAAAGAGGCACAGGAAATAGAACCACTTGAAACAATGACAGTCACCAGTTTTATTCAAACTGGGAAGATTTTTCTTTTGCTCCTCAGACCCTTTACGTTGGAAGGGCCTGGTTTATTCAAACAGCTGAGGGGTCCTAGAAGCGGGAACACAGTCAACAAAACAGTGGGTAGCTAAAAGGAAGAAAGGGATTTCTTTGCCACTTCTGTGGTGAAAAGGGCAGGACATAAACTTCAGCAGATGAGTTTAAGGTATACCACGAGGAAGCATTTGCTAACAGTCATAATGACAAAGTCCTCAGAGAGATTTTTGTGGAGATTTTTCATTGGTTCTGGGTGTGACTTGTCCAAACTGACTGGTGATAACTGAATTTTTGGTGTTAATGTACAACAGCTCCTACTTCACTTTTCTAGTGCTTCCTCTACTCCTTCTTCTACTCCCACTAATTCTAATGCCTAAATCCACTAATTCTTTGCCAGTCAAAAATCCAGAGCATGGCTGTCATCCCCCAAATTGAATCTGCATTGGACAGACAACACCATCACTGGCATTATGTGTCCCTAGGATGACTTTTCTAACACTGAAAGCACTTCACTCAGTACAATAGAATAGATTAATTTTTTTCGCTTAAAATGGATCTACAAAGACCATCTGATGCAACTGCCTGACTCCTTCAGGGCTGAACAGAATTGAAAACTGGTTATTAATGACAATGTCCAAATGCCTCTGAAAAAATGATAGGTTTTGGGCATTGACCATCACTTGTGGAAACCTGCTGCAGTGTTTGGCTACACTCTCCCTGAAGAAATGCTTCCTTGTGTGAAGTCTGGACCTCTCCTGGTGCAGCTTTGAATCACTCATTCCTGCCCTGTCACGGGATCCCAAGGAAACCTTTGAAGGTCCTTCCCAGCCCAGACCTCTCTCTGATTCTAGGAGATGAGGTCAGCACCTCCCTCTCCACAGCCGTCCTCAGGAAGATGCAGAGCGCAGTGGCCCCTCAGGCTCTTTCTCTCCCAACCAGACAAGCCAGAGAGCTCAGCTGCCCCTCCGAGGACAGGCATTCCCTGTCCCTGGCTGTGCTGCCCTCCTCCACACCCATTTTGTTCCCAGTGATACCTCTGCAAAGCCTCTGGTCCCTCAAGAGAGTCACAGCACCTCCCAGTTTGGGATGAGCAGCAGCCTTGAAATGGGGCATTCAGCTCTGGCATCCTGGCTGCTGGTGAAAATATTGAACAGAGTCAGACCTAGGAGTGAGCCATGTGGTCACATCCCTGGTGACCTGTCACGTGCCAGGCATAGCCCCATTCTCTACAATCTAAGTCCAGCTGGTCCTTCACCCAGAACAACATGAGCCCACTCATCCCATAGCTGGGCTACTTGTCCAGAAGGCTGCTGTGAGACACAGTATCAAGAGCCTCATTAAGTGTAGAAAATTACATCCACTACATTCCCTCCATCCACTGGGGGGGTGACTCTGTCTTAGAGTGAGATCACATCAGTTAAAAAGGACTTTCCCTCTGTACAGCCATGCTGGTGGTCCTGCCTTTCAATAGTGCCCCATATCATCTTCCCCATGGTTTTCTGTAAGCTCCCGGAATCAGAGGACAGAGAGGTTCTTCCAGGGACCAGTTCTTCCTGCGCTCAGTCTCATACTCTGTTAGTCTGAGATTGCTTTTGGAGAGGCGTGGTTCTCTCTGGTTACCATAAAGGCATTTTAAATTGCTGCCTTGGGTGGGATATCTAACTTCTACCTGTCCATCTACAAACAGGGTGAAGATTGTAACTATCACATAATGCAGGATTCATTGATTTTACCAAAACGGGGGTTCAGCCCTTAAAGGATGGCCTTTGGTGTGGCTGGAAGTTGTCATTTTAGAGTTACTATATGATATGGACTTCACAGAAGAAATATGTGAGGCAAGTGAGGCAAGTCTTAGCTACAAGCCCTTTTCTACCTGACCAGTCTATGCCAAGAAGATAGTAACCTGCCCTGTGCTGTATTATGAGCAAAGGCAAGGTTTAATCATGAAACTAACATTCTAAGTGCACTGGTTTTTAAAGTCCTACTCTGAACTAAAAGGAACAATGGAAACAAAGCAGTCACAAGGTGTCTGGAGGCCACTTTCCAAATCAAGAGCACAAAATTCTCAGTGATATCCTGTGGGGCATGACAGGTGCTCATAATCTCAGGATTGGTGTAACCCTACACTGATGTCACCATAGGTAGTTCTGGTTTTAAGAATATGGCGCAGAATTATTTGACTTCTGAGCCTTTTATCTGTTTTTTGGTGTTCCTAAGGTAAGTGTCAGGGTCAGACCTGAAACAGGGCAAGACTAACACTTAAATAACTTGCTATTGCTCTCTAGATTGCACTGTAGATATAATCTCCATTCACCTCCAGGAAAGCTGAATGATAAATGCATCACTGTGTCCCATGGCAAAGTCCCATCTGCAGCCACTGACTTCTTATGCAAGCAGAAAAATACACATCAGCACTCAGGAGCTGAAAACTGAAATGGAAAACATTTAAAATAGAAGAAAAGCTCTGACTCTATGCAAGAAAGCTATTAAGTGTTAAAATGTATTATCCACAGAAATGCAGGGGTTTTTCTTCACTTGGAAGTGCTGCACTGTGTACTGCCCATTATCCAACTGGTTGTACTAGGTGATGCTAATGATTCCAGTTTTGCAGTGTGGGAGACTATCATGAAGCACCAGCTCTGTGTGTTTATGCTGTAAATTGTCATGAGCAGAGACTGTGCTTGTGCTGTGCTGCTTTACAGCCCAACTGGTCCCTGAATGTTGCTCCCCAGTGCTTCGGCTGCTAGAAAATAAAAACTGTTATAATTTATATTAACTGCTTTTATTCCCACAGCTAGTATGGGGAAAAATAAAATAAAATAAAGGTACAGGTACAAGAAGGCAAAACAGTGTTAAGAGTAATGGCAAGACTGAAACAGCAATGAAAATTGATGGGAAGGATGTTCAGCCCCTCTTTCTCTCCCTCCCTCTCTCCCTCTGTCCTAAGCCCCCTGTCTCTGATGGCCTTTTTCAGCTACATCAGCCTCTATTCTGCCCCACAGTTACCCAGATCCCATTTCTTCCAGTGAACTGGGGCTGCTCAGAGTCAGGATGCTCACCTGGATTGTCCTTCTCAGTTGGCAATGTGAGGCCAGGTGCCACCAGAGGGAAGGCAGATTGGTAACCACAGTGAAACTGGATAGTCCCCCCTGCCTGTCACTTCCAGCTCTCTGCCATGGCTGCAAAGAAAGCACTGCGTAAATACACTCCAGTGCCTCAGCCTGCAGATCCTTCTCCAAGCTAGGAGTTTTTATTATCAATTTCTATGCATAAAAAAAAGATTTGGGCCAGTGGTGAGAGCTTTGACAGTGGAAAGATGGCTGAGGGTAAAATCAGAGGAAACTGAGAAGTTACATCCTCACAGAAGCTATAAGAGTACAGAAATTATTGGGCAAAATCCAGCCGCTGTCCCTGGATGGAATGTGGCTGGAATGCTTGAGACCCATCCCACACCCAAAATCTGCACCTGCAGCACCTGCTAAGGGGGATGGAAGGGAGGGTGGCCGGCTGGGCTCTGCTGGAATCCTCACAGGGAGGGAACTCGATGGCTCTCTGCAGCTGATGAACCCCACAGCACCTGTCAGCCAGGGCAGAGAGGAGGAGATGTCCTGCTGCTGAGCCAGCAGCTGGGCTGGATGAACTCTCCTTGGATGAGCTGTGTTCATGATAGCTAATTATCATGATATAACCCACCCCTCCATCCAGCGTTACCTGCCCCAGGGTCTGACCACCCCTCACTGGGCACCTGCTCTGTGGTTCATCCACTGTGTCTGAGCCAGTGACAGAAAATTACACAATCAGTAACAAGGGCATGTATGACCTGAGCCACTCCAACTCCACCTAAATATGAATATATAGTATAAAAATAAGTCAAGAATGGGGAAATTTAGGGAAGATTGCATTGTAACTGTTAGGATCAGTCAATAGGCTGAACCTGCCTGCTCCACTGCAGGGACACCTGTGGGGTGAGACCTCTGTGTGTGCTGAGCACCTTTATTGGGGTTCAGAGCTCGTCTGTGCTTTGATCACGTTTCTGCAGTCACATACTGTCCGTGATGCTCCTCAAACCTTGGTCTGTCACAGTTTTGTGTTAAAGAGACTCTTATTCCATAAACTGTCCGTGGGATCCTTCGGGCCCTGGCAGCACTGGCCATGGGGAACAGACTGGAACCAAGTGGGGACACCCTCAGAGCTGTTGTGGGGTGTCCCTGAGAAAGTCAATCAAAGCCCCTCCAATCCAGCCGGGCTGTCCAGGGAAGGGACCCTGTGATGGGACACTGACAGACTGGTGGGGCACCATGGTCTTGGCTTTCCTGGGGTGCTGACAGACAAATCTGACACCAAGGGTCTGGACATCTCCCCTACCCATGTGACACAGTTCCACCTGTCTTTTGTGTTTAAGTCCTGCTAGGTTTCTCTTCAGGGTCTTTTAGATAGCTCAATGCCACCATTTAAAGTGTTTCCTTTCAGCAAGGCATTTTTTTTTTCTGCCAGAGTGCAGAAGGGAGAGATCACCTTGGCATTCATCCTGAAGGTGCTACTGCTGACTGCTGCCAGCATCAAACACAGCCAGTGAATATTCAGTGCCCTGGCTTGCACTGAAGTGTTACTGCAATCAAACCAATTTTTCAAAACTCATCTGTGCATCATTGTCCAGATTATTTTACTAATTTGAATATGCAAAAGGCACACAACATTGCCAAATGTAAATGAAGTATTACTCAGTATAATTAATAATATTTTCCTGACTGACCGTGATGAAATATCCCATTGCTTTACAAACCTGACACCTCTCACTCCCTCTCTACAAAATTCCCTCTTATCCTACTGGCCTTTGGAATGGTGAGCCCTTTGGAATGGTGAGCCCTTTGGAATGGTGAGCCCTTTGGAATGGGGATTTCACATTATTTTTGTACATCTCTATTACTTCTTGTGACATAGACATGGTTCTGCAAATTGTTTTGTCTAATATGGATAATTTCTAAACTGCTGTAACACAGCTATTACCAAGAGCCAAGCTGTGCCAGGGATTGACACAGCCCAGAATTTTGAGTTTCTCTTTGAGTTTCCCACACTCACAAATTGTTCCTGTTGCAAAGGCATAAAATATATGGAATATAAATATTAGTATAGCCAAAATCCATAAAGCCATTTTTCATCTGGAATGTTTTAACTCCTATATAATATTTGGCCACAATTAATACATTAAAAACTGCTGGTACAGATGTAATCTTAGAAGACACTCTTACCCCAGAAGATCACAAAATTGTTTTTGCATTTACAATGAAAATTTTAGCCCCGGATCCAAACTCCTCTGATTTCTAGAGGAAATGAGGTGAATAGTGGATTTCAAATCAACCTTCATGTCTCTGGATTTTCTTTTATTGAAAGATGGAACACCTTCCCAGAAATCTGCATCAAAATATCTCCCAACAGTCTGTGCTGAAGCTTATGTACTGTGAGCAAGAAATCTGATATTGGAAATCAGTGATTAGTTTACAAAAATCTTTTACTAGGTGCTATGCTGGTGAGGTGGCACAGGAAAGAAATAAATTTTAACAACAATAAAACTACAACATGAGCAAGTTTAACTGTTCAGAAAAGCTACCCGTTGCTTTGATTTCTTGCAGGTGATTATAATTCTGCTGATGCCAGCCCTTTATCTCTAACTAGGACAGGTTACATACACATCAGCAGAAGTGTGAGCACTCAAAACACTGCTGAGGTGTGTGATGGGATGCAACCAATTCATTAACACAGGAGCAGTTCTCTACCATGACAAGGCAGGCAGAGAACTGGCAGGGCATGCAAACACAGTTTTTATTAGGATACAGTCATCCTCTATCCACTTTCATTTTGCTCACCAGGTTGTGCACAAACAACAGAGGGAATTAGCCAAAATTCCTCCATGGCAACCTTAAATTAGCTGCATTTAAGCACCAAATCTTGATTATCCCTATTTTATGGTCCATTTCTCACCAAAATAAAACAGTGTTTTTGCAGCAGTGAAATGCAAGAATCATCATATTGCAATAATGCAGAAATTCTGTGTTTGAAGTATGCAAATCATAGGTGAGAGCCTGACAATCAAAAAGTCCTCCTACATCTTTACCAGTAAGAATACAGAAAATACCTTTAAAGAAATTTATGCATTTAAAAAAAGAAAGGGATGGGTTATTATAATTTATATCTCTCACAGCCTTGAAATCTGACATCACAAATGCTGTGAGAAAATGCAGAGACTAAACTGACATCCTAAAAATATTAATAAGCAAATAAGCAGCTGTAACTGTAGCTGCAAATCATTGCCCTTGTTCTCATTGACTGAAATGGGAGAATAGTTTGGCCAGTCTATGTTGCAACTACCTGTGAATTAATACTACTCAGCAAGCTGATCTTGTGGGTTCATCTCCCAAATATTTTTTCCCATTAAAAAATATGGAATCAGCGAACGTAAAACTTTTCACCAGAAAGCATTTAAATGAGTAGATTTCCCATTTCAACAAAGTTTAACAATCTATACCAATGCCTTCTAAGTGATATTGCTTTGTAGTTCAATATTACAATGTCTAAATTGTGGGGTTTATATTTTCATGAATAGATCAAATTTGATCATAAGACATGACATGTCCAAAGGATAAGAAAATTATCCAGTGAAACCATTTGTCATTTTACTGGAAGTTGTTGAAATTTTGCCTTCAGGGAGTGGAAACAAAACCTATGAAAATATCTGGGATTTGTATGTTTTTGATTCCATGACTCTTAGCAGTCCCTCCAAGCTGGCAGTCTGGACAGGAGGATTTGTTTTGTGCTCCCTATAAATAATCCAAAATCAGGAGCAGCAGTTGAATGCTGTATTAAACTCATCAGGTCATCTCTGGTTGCTCTGTAGCATATCTCTCCATGCCATGCAATGCCCAAGGTCGGATGGGATGGAGTATTTCTGGGGGTGGTAGGCTAACAATACACACAGGATGGATCCGGGAAAAAGAAATCCTGGCCAGTCACACATCACAAGAATTCATTTTTTTTGCTGCAGGCAAAAAACTTTCTTCATCAGTGCTGCTGCAGAGCTTCACCTCCTGCTCTTTTCCTCTCCTCCACATCAGCTAATGGCAATTGCAACTCCTGCTTCAGCCCCCTCTGTCCCCTATCACCTTCACTCAAGCAGTGAAGGAAAAGAGCTTCAGGGAAATGACAGAGAAATACAGCAAGAAAGTCTCAAGCGTTCAGTATCAAGTTCAGAATTTGACATTTATTGCCAGAACCTGGCAGCAATCAGAACAGCAAACACCTTTAGCAAGTAATTTGCATTGTGTTCCTTATACTGGTTTTCTCTGTTAGTCAAATTGCAGAAGAATAATGTCCATTTTATGCACAAGTAGTTTATTTCATTATTTCCATCCATACTTGTTTTATATTTGCATATTATATACTAGTGCCTTTCTGAATAGGTTCTGCTGCTTTTATTAGAAATAAATAAATTCTACAAACAGGGAGAGTGTGATCACTGCAGCTCCTTGACTTGGACTGTTTTTTAACCTGTAGATTAAAGGGAATCATGAACAGCCATGTCTTGATGACTGCAACGTTTTCATTTGCAGTGAAACACAGCATAGCTCATGATTAAAATACCACTGGGAAATATTAACCAACCAGCACAAACACACACCTTTTTTTTTTTAGGTGACTGCAACAGATAATACTGGTGCACGACTTTGAAAAATAAGCCCAAGTTTTGAATGGTCTGAACTCCAGCTTTTGGTTTACCTGTTCAGAGCAATCTGGCTCCTTAATGCAGTGGTGGCCATGGGGTGCTGCTGGAAGAACCTGGCATACTCAGTGCTATTACAGGCATTCCTCAGACTTTTTCCATCCTCCTAGCTCATTCCAGTTTCTGCTTCAAAGTAAAGATGACAGGGATGGGTATGAGAAGCTATGAAGTTACACTGTCCTCTGTCTCTCCCTCCCCAAGCTTTCCATCAGACTCTGATAATCCTTTTCTAAATATTTCAAACATTTAGTCTTCAAAAGCTCACTTCTCCAGTGTGAAACAGGGTAATTATATCCATATTAACTAAACTAAATATTTCAACACATTGTTGAATAATGCATTATTCATAAATTCTTTCAATAAATGCTAATTGGCCTCAAAGGAATTTATTTTGTTTATCACAAAAACCACACCTTCTGAAGCACCTCATTGTACTTGTACTATGCTTTTGTGCAGCTTCTTTAACCTGTTGTCTGAGCATATGGCATTCAGTAGGTGTTTTAATTTTTTTTTTTATTTTAAAATGTAGAAAGCAGCAGTGCTGTCTATAGGCACTGGCTGTATCCAATATGTGGTTTCTGTTCACATTCTCACAAACCCTTCTGCCTGCTTCTGAAAATACATATCTGAATCTGAACACACAAATGACCTGCTGTCTCTTGCAGATTATTTATAAAGAAATATACTAGGCAGGGAGAAAAATGGAACCATTTCTATCACTAGGTGTAAATGTCCAGACAAGCTGGTGTATCATGACAAGTCTCAATAAACTGCCTTGGTTCTGTGTCATGAGACAGGGCTTTTTAACACAGCAGCTGATTTCAAGCAACTCATCTTTAAAAAAGAAGTGCTATTTTTTTCTAAACCTAGAATTCCTCCGTGGAAACAACAGTGTCCATTGCCCCCTATGAAATGACTGCTTGGAGAGACTTATTTTTCTCCATTAGCTGTAGAGGAAATTCAGGAAAAATCATTCTCTTTAGGATGAAAGTAGGGTTTTTCAACATTTTTTCTTCTTCCTAATACACCCATATAAAATACAAAAGGGATGAGTATTACAAATTGAATTAGTGCAGAGAAATAATGCTGAACAAGACACACAAGCACAACACATTCCTTCAAAGGGCACAGGCAAAAAGCAGAGATACTTATTTCCTCTGGATTAAAAAGGGAATAAACTTGCAAGTAAAATAAAGAGTAAGATTTTACTACCCTATAATTCCTGCTCAAAATCCCCTTTGATATCAAAGGGACATATTTCTGATCAGAAAAGGCTTTTTACTAAGGAAGGGTCAATTACATCTTTCTAGTGTAAAGACTGACAGAACAATGACAATCAGAAAACCTTCCCTATCCTTTGAGTTTCCCGCTCGAAATTCTCAGCCTTGCACACAGCATGGGAGCTTTTATTGCTTGTGATTTCCTGCAGACACCACACCAGCAGCACTAGGAAATGTTCTCCTTTCCACAGAGCAATTCCCTGAATCCCAGGTAGCCACGTACCTGGAGGCAACACTGAGTTCAGCAGCAGCAGATCTTGTGGTACCTCTCAAAGCCAGTGCAGACTGAGAACAATTGTTCACTCCAGCAGTTTCAGGGACTGGCTTTTCTGTTGCACAAAGCAAATGGATTCAAGCTGTCCCAACTTTTGCTTGGATCAGAGTGCATGTATTTCCCCATCCTCTGCACAGAAAAAAGGTTAAGGAAGAAGTAATGCAAAATATCCTGCAGAAAGAGGAGAGAGTCATCCTCCTGTGGCTTCCCATGTCTCCATGACATCAATTTAGCCCATGCTCAAACACTGCCTTCTTTTGGGGTCATCTATCAGACAAAAACACCCTTCTCTCAGCACTGCTGGGTCCAGTTCGGGGCTCTAAAACAAATCAGCTCCTCCTTAGGGCACACCCTGCTTTACTCTGGAAAGTATTTTCCTTCCTAGTCTCCATATTTACACTGGGTAGTTTTAAACCACAGAATTATAGAATGATTTGGGTTGGAAGGAATCCCAAAAGTCATCCAATTCCAACCTATTCCACCATGGACAGAGACAATTTCACTATCCCAGGTTGCTCCAAGCCCTGTCCAGCCTGGCCTTGGACACTTCCAGGGATGGGGCAGCCACAGCTACTCTGGGCACCCTGTGCCAGGGCCTGACCACCCTCACACAAAAGAATTTCTTCCTAATATCCCATCTAAACATAATCTCTTTCAGTGTGAAGCCATTGCCCCTCTTCTGTCACTCCATGCTCTTGTCAAAAGTCCATCTGCAGCTCTCATGTAGCCCCTTCAGGCACTGGAAGGCCCCATAAGTTCACCCTGAAGCTTCTCTTCTCCAGGTTGAGCAGACCCAACTCTCTCAGCCTTTCCTCATAGCATAGTGGTTCCATGTCTCTGATAATCTTCATGGCCCTCTTTTGGACTCACTTCAGCAGCTCCAGCTCCTTCCTGTGCTGGGTCTCCAAGCTGCAGGCATCAGTGCAGATGGGGTTCTACCTGAGCTGGGCAGAGTGGCAGAATACTCCTGTCCTCTGCTCCCCGTGGGGCTTTTGATGCTTCCCAGGACATGTCTGGCTGGCAGCACATGCTGCTGGATCATGTCCAGCCTCTCATCCACCAGCACCCCCAAGTCCTTCTTGGCAGGGTTGCTCTCCATCTGTTCATCTCCAGCCTGGGCTGATACCAGGGGCTGCCCTGATCCAGCACTTGGTCCTGCTAAATCTCATGAGATTCCCATGGGCCACTTCTGGAGCCTATCCAGATCTTCCAGGGTATCCCCATCCTCCATGCGTGTGAACTGCATCACTCGTAGTGTCTGGAATGTCCATCTCTGGAGGTCTCACCTGAGCTGGGAGGGGATCATGTCCTTCTGGCAAGCTGAACCTCAAGAGGAGAATACAAGATCACAAGAGATCACACAATTCTTTGTTCCACGGCTCAGAAAGTCAACGCACCCACAAGAAAAGGAACTACACAATGAACTGGCAAAGCAAGTAACAGGGCAAGGGAGCACAAGGGATATGGCAGAACTGTCTCATTTCCTGAGGAGCCTGTCTTTGCTGCACAGATCAATAGAGACAGTTGGATGTGAAAAGGCATATTAGGGGTATGGTGACATAATCTCTAAGCCCTCCACGCCTTAGGGGCTGCCCTGACACTGCCCCACAGAGCCTGTGGGCTGCAGCTCAGGGCACCTCTTGCTGCTCTGAGGCAAAGTTACAAGGCAAACTCTTGCATAAGTACAGCAGATAGAATTTGCCTTGATATGTCTCTTTCTCAGGCTATCAATTTCATCACAGCCAGGGAACACAGGAGCATGCACAATACTCCAAACTAATTTAATCTTACTTCATGTTTCGTGGCTGCCAATGTCCTTAAATGCAGTTTGAGGAACAGAGATGATCCAGGGGAGAGAGTAATAAAAAGAAACAACGATTAAGTGCATGAGGGAAAGGCTAGGGCCAGTGATGATTATCCATTGGATTGGAACCAAAAGGGTTGCAAAGGCTCTCAAACATGAAATTGGCCATCACCAAACTGAGATTTCGCCACTGCCTACAATAATAAGAAAGCAATGCTAGGATCAATGGATATTCAGAAATAAGACAGTGAAAAGCATTTTTATGATGTTTCTAAAGTCTTTAAAAATGCTATGGTCAAAAGACATCACTTTATTATAAAATCAGTGAGAAAAACAAGAAATTATTCTACTTAAATGAATGCACTCCAGAGTGCATATATCAATACCATCAAAAGTACTACTAAACAAGACAAATTTCTGTCGCAAACTCTTTTTTTCTTTTTTTGTAGACAAAAAAGTTATAATGAATGCAGGTGTATAGGATATACACAGGAATTGCAGAATATTTTATATTCAAAATTTCTTAAGATGTGAAAGTGAAAAAAATATTTTCAGTATAGGTATCTAATTTTTTATAAGCCCTGTGTAGCCCAAGATTATTCACTAAACCCATAGCTAATACATGGTTTTTAAGGTTTTGTGATATTTCCATCTTAAAAACAAAATGAAACAAAACAGAACCAAAACAAAACAAAAAAAAAAAAAAAAAAAAAAAAAAAAAAAAAACACCCAAAAAAAAAAAAAAACAAAACAAAAAAAAAAAAAAAAAAAAGAGAACACTCCAACAAAACAAAAACCTACAAATGAAGAAAGAAATCTGAGCAGCCTTAATTTGGATTACAAAGTTTTAAGGAAAAGTGATGCTATACTTAAAATGAAAAATATGAAAACAGCTTCAATTCATACCACACTTAAGTGCCTGTGTTCCCTGCATGACTTTGATGCAAGGCGTGATTGAGAATGTTCATTTCGATAAGTGGAAACTTCTTGAAGCGTCAGGCTTTTTGGTTTCCAGGGTTTTGTTGGTGGAGAGGGGCATTTAGCCTGGAAATATTTTAAGTTATTGAACTTCCTTATTAAATATGATCCTTCATGATTTTTTTAAGAGTTAAGGCAAAGAGAAAGGCAGATATTGCACAGAACAATTATGGTGAAATCAATGAAAAAAGCTGCAGTTGATAACTTAAGAAACATTAATACTGTCTGAATGTGTCAGAAACCTGCGCTCTAAAAAATTCCAAAAAGACAGGTTTTACCACAGATTCTGGGCATTTAAAATTTGTTCCTATCTTTTATTTCTGTTAAAAAAATATATTTCTTCAATTAAATACTTAAAAACCACTTTGAAATAGCAATTGCATATCTGGTTTTCAGTGTCCAGTGGACTTTTGGAAACAAACCACAATAAAGCCCTAGTGGGAATTGAATTTCAAGTCAACCTTTGCTATACCTTTTCCACAATGATTTAAATCTATGTTGAAAAAGAATTCCTGTTAGGCAGTTGTTCAGGTTCTGATGGCGCAGGTAGGGGTGTGGCACAATGTCTGCAGAAGCTTTTGCTGTTGCTGTCCTGCTGA
>NW_005054630.1:138141-139931 GCF_000277835.1 Geospiza fortis
AAGCAACATTTCTGAGCTAAGGCACAGCTTCAAGCTGATTATCAAACCCGAAGGTCAATATCACTGAATAATACAACATGCCCCCTAAGACAAATTTCTTCATTCCTCCCATCTAAATGCACATTATCTAGACACTGGTATAAAAAAATGTATCTGCCCAGGCCTGGTGATAAAATACCATCTTGGATCTTGAAACTATTTTACAGTAGAATCATGCTCAAGTATTTTTAAAATATCTGTTGAAGATTAAAAGAATAAAAGAAACAGACCCAAAAAAGTCGCAATGGAGCACAGGAACAGTACTCCCTTTATCCTTAGAGTATAAAAATAATGTAATTTTCATGGCAAAAGAGCAACCATATATATGTATACATGTTATATAATGACATTTACATCAAATAGATGGGTATCTAGATAACTGACTATATATATACACGTGTGTGTGTATATAAATACATATAATTCTATATGCATGTAAACATATTAGTAATGTAGTAATTAACACAAATCTCTGTATTTAGACATATGTAGGGACATAAATGCACATTTAAATTATTATTCATATCTAGGTATTTCTATAGTTGGACAATATTGACATATAATTACTTTTTATTATTTCTTACCAATATACCTATGTCTGTATATAATAAACATACATTTAATTACTAATTGCAACAAAATTTCTCTGAGTAACTTCTGCTGTACTTTGGTACAACTTTATCCAAAGTTCTGTACAACTCTGGTGTCCAGTTCATGCCCCCAGTTTTCAGCTGAGTGTGAGAGTGGTTCTCTATGGTAGATGTGAGTATCCACTGCCTTACATCCAAATGGTGATTTGGTGATCCAAATGGAGCAAAATATCCACACATATGGATTGAAATAAACCTGTGTGAAAACAGACAAAAGAAAATGCCACTGGTACCACATTTAGAGGGTTTGTTTTTATGATGTGAAGGCAGTTCCAAGCCATTTGAAATCTAACTGCTGTACCCTTGAGCGGCTTCTTGAGTAGAATAAACTGCTGAGCCTGGCAAAGCTGGGCAGGGGATGATGTGAAGGGAACATTTGACAATTTTCATTCACCAGAAGGCAATTATCAGCTTGTTTTGTGTATGAACTGAGCATGCAGAACATCAGTACCAGTGAACTGTGCATCACCCTAGCAAAGGCACCACCCAGGAACTGCACTTCCAATGAGAAGAAACACAGATGAGGAGTAAGGATGTTTGTCAGTAGCACTGGCAGAAGATTTAGCATTTATTCTCAGCACAGACCACCTGGCCTTGAGTGCTATCCACAGCTTAGATCTCCTTCTACGATTCATCACTGGATGCCTCATTTTAGTGCATATTATGTTGCACTGAATTTACCAGTGCTGAATTACTCTGGTGATAGAGTTTCCCAGTGACCATTCCATGAACTCAGTCTTGGCTTTGTCTTGGACAACATAAAGAACGTGGAGAAGTTCCCATCTTATAGATTCCTGGGGGTTTTGGGGTAGGGGAAGTGTTAATGTATTCAAGAAGAAAAGCCAGACCTGACACAGCCTTCAGCAGTGGCTGCTGCTCAGCTTTAACCAAGCTAAAAAACAGACATCTATCTTCTTGTTTTGTTTCATGTCTCTTAGCTTTGATCTATAAAAGCACTTTACATCTCATCTATACATCTTGTTAAACAGCCTTCTGTGGCAAACTCTGACAGGAGCTTTGGAAACTGCTATAAAAGTGCCAACTTGCTTACCTTCATCCTCCGTGTTCTGATTGCAGTAATGAGCTGCAAGGGAATTCCTG
>NW_005054630.1:139941-150102 GCF_000277835.1 Geospiza fortis
TGGAAAATGCACAAATCCACATGGTTTAAAAGGCAAATTTTTAATGAGTTGAGGAGTTGGTAAATTATTTCAGAGAAAATTTTATTCAGAGAGAAGTTTTAGTTTCAGCCAGTCCTGAAGATCTCCCAAATTTCATTTAAATGTTCTTGATAGCTTCAGCTGGGGGAAAAAAAAAAGAAGGGAAATAAAAAAAAGTTTAAGAAAAGAGGGGGTAGAAGTAGTTTTCTTCCTCTGAATTATCAGGCAGAATTACAAAGATCCTTTAAGCGCTGGTCTGCACAGACCACAGCAAGATGTCCTCACCTACAACTCCACAAGAAACACATCTAGTCAGGTCATTTCTCTAGTTCCTCCCTGCTGAATGCCTTGATTGCAGCATCATCATTTCTCCCTTTTATTAAACAGGGGAAATAAAAACATTATTCAAACACAGCAGAAACACTAACCTTTTGCTCTCTAAATGAATCAGGCAGAATTCTGAGAAGTCGTGGTAGTTATTTCATCATGTGCATGATGAAGTCTTTGATACTTTTTCATGTAGTGCATCTTCAAAATTCAGGATTGTTTTTCAAATATGTGTTTCTAGAAAGCTTATATATTGTTTCTTATATATATATAATATTTGTTAAAACAAATATATTTCACCATAATACTGAAGAACACTGTGTTAAGGTATGTATTTGTTAATTTCTAACATTTGCCAGACAGCACACACATTGTGGTTTAACCCCAGCCAGCACCCTGGCCCCTCACAGCTGCTCACTCACTCCCCCACCAGCGGGATCAGGGAGAGAATCAGAAGGGTAAAACTTGTGGGCTGGGATAAAGACAGGTTAATAGGGGAAGCAAAAGCTGCTTGCACAGCAAAGCAGAACAAGGAATGAATTCCCTGCTTCCCATGGCTGGGCAGGTGTTCAGCCATTCCCAGGGTCCCACCGCACATCACAGTGACTTGGGAGGACAAATGCCATCACTCCACATGTCCCCCCTTCCTTTCTCCCCCCCCTTGTTACACTGATCATGATGCCACATGGTCTGGAACATGACTGGGGTCAGTTGGGGTCACCTGGCTGGGTCTCCTCAGCACAAGGAGCAGCAAAGTCCTTGGCTCTGTTCAATCCCTGCACAGGAATAACAAAAACATCTCTGTATCATCACCCCCGAGTTCAGCACAAATCCAAAACACAGCCCCACACCAGCCCTGGAAAGGAAATGAACTTTACCCCAGCCCAAACCAGTACACACATCAAAATAAATTCAATTTGCTGTAGTTGAACTAGGGAGCAAACTTGCCAGCAAACTATAAATTTACAGGCGATTTCACTTTTGATTGCAAATGCTGGGTGAGCCTGAAAACAAAAAAAAACAACCTTTCTCAAATAGCCAGGTTTGAGGAAAATGTGAAAATACTATCAAGTTTCATAATCCTTACAAATATTCAGTTTCCAATTTTGTCTTTTTGAGGGAAAGGACTTTTCTTCATAACTGCCACTCCAAAAAGTCAGTTTCATTCCAAATCTTGAAATAGAAAAAAATAAAGAGGATAAATACTAAATAAGATATTACTGTCGTGAAAGTACTTCACCTGAGTTATCACTTCAAGGAAGATGCTTTTTCTAAAAATAGAAACTCAAGTGTATTTGAGATAAAAACATAATACAAAAGAATGGATACCACTTTTTCATAATAAAACATGCCAGTGAATCTTTACGTCAGAGAAGTTGGCAGGGGGAAAGTGAAAATACAGTTAAATCTAACAAAGAGGGCTATGTTGTGGGAATCTACAAAATCAGAGGGTTTTGGGAAAGCTGCAAAAGGCAGGTCTCAGATACAGCAGAACTGTGATTAGAGCTAAGCAGCATCCATGAGACAGATCGGCAGAAAAATTATTTAAAAAGTAGAAAAGCAAAGACAAATAGAACAATGGCCTGTGTATTAACGCTTGTCTAGAATAACTCTCTAAGCTACAGAAAAGTATATCTAGCAAGATATGAGGAAGTTCTAAGCTTAATAATGGAGCTCTGTGCATTGTGCTTTAAGGCTCACAAGCAGGTATTGTATTTGAAATAAGCAAGCATTGTTTTAACCAAAGGTAGGTGTGCTTGTAGTGGTTGGATAGAACTACTGTCAATATGCTTTTGCTTTGTGTGATTGGTCAAAAAACTTATAAAGTAAATTGTAACATTAAATTCTTTGTCTGCTGCCAGGGATGTGAGCTGCTGGCATCTTCCCATGGTCATAACCACGTAATGAGACAGATGGTAAAAAATAAAACAGCTCGAGGCGCGTTCCTCAGCAGTCCCGTCCCATTCGTGATTTGTACATAAACCCCTGGCCGGCAATACTATGTCACACTGAAATGCAAGAAAGATCAAAGTTCAGAAAGAGCTGCCAGTTTAGGAGAGTAAAAATGGGATGGTGGGGAGTCACCAGGAGTTAAGAGGCAAGAACCTGCAGAGTGACTGCTAGAGGAACATGCACATCAAAGGTGAACTAATGAAAAGAGAAAATTAAAATCTTTTAGCAAAGTGAGACGCCTGGACTTCAGGTGGGGTGGGCTGAACTTGTGGAGTGGGGACCTGAAAGGACACTGAAAGGCAAAGGAGCTCAGGAAAGCTAGCAGACCTTTAAAGAACAGCCCACTCTGGTGTGAAGGCAGAGAAGCCATTCTGTCAGGACTTGGCTAAAAGGACATGATGGCAGAACTCCAGCATAAAAACACAGCAAACAAGGCTGGGAGCAAAAACAGAGTGCAAAGGAGGAATTTAGTAAAGCTGCCTGGGTATGTAGGGCTGGTGTCATTCAAGCCAGAACTCAGCCCAAGGACAGGAGAAGGGCCACTAATCACATACACCTTCAAAAAAGGACACAGGGATGATCTATAAATCAGCCAGCCTCGTCTTTACTCTTGGTAAAATCACAAATACAGTCCTCTCATAACACATTTCTGGGCATATGAAAAAGTAGAAGGGGACTGAGTACAGTCAGCATGGATTTATCACAGGTGAAGCATGCCTGACCCAGCTTACCTTTTCTGACAAAAAAAAAAGGTAAATCAGGAATTAGCGGATTAGTCGGGAAGGGGAGCAATGGACTTAACTAGATTTGTCCAAGGCTGGTCAACACTTTATGCCAGAATATGATTGTGTCCAAGTTTGGACAGTACAGACTGGCAAGAAATGGGCTGCTGTGGTTTTGTTGGAGGACAAGTCATTTAACACCTCAGTGACCTGCAGGACACACTGGAGGGCACATTCATCAGCTTTGAAACTGACAGTAAATTTGAATGACACTTGAGGACTCTCATCCAGATGGGCAGGACAGGGCAGAGGAAATTGGGCCGACAGGGTCTCCATAAAATTCAGGGAAGAGCAATGGGCAGCTTTTACCTGGGAATGCAGACCCAGCCAGGACAGCAACAGCCAACCATGCAAATGCCTTTTCAATGGCATAATCTGGAGTTAAATAATGCTTTTTAATCCTGAAAATAGACAGGCAATGGAGCAAGTTGCTCAGAGATGTTGTATCACCTCCTTGTTTGGAGATTTTCAAGAATCAGTTGGAAAAACCCTCAGGATCTTGGTCTGATCTCAGTTCTGACATTTCTTTGTACATGAGGTCATATTTGACACCTCCTGAGACCTCTTCCAGCCTGAATTATCCCTGTGACATTAATACAAAATACTCTTCCTATGCACATGAGGGAAATGCTAAGGATGCATGAGAATGAACATCACTGGCAGTGCCAAAACAGAGTTAGGATATGAGCAGTGGTGTTCCTCATGTTTCATTCGTTCTGCACAGAGCAGTTAAGAATAAAAGTAACTGCAAACATTTACACCTATTTCCTATCATCTAGTTCTGATGAGATGAACAAAAAAATAGACCTCTGAAATCAATAGAAAAAAAGGAGTGGCTCTCTGAAAAACTGACATATAATTATTTTTAAAGTTTATAAGAATAATCTGAAGCAAATGTAAAATGCATTACACATAAAGGAAAGTTGGTTTCTAAACAGGCTGGGGTGTTTTAGGAGAAATTTCTACTACACCAATGGAAATGCATCTACACCAGAACAGTAACTGGGGCAATGTAGATGATACCAAATTACAAATTACTCTCTTTTTCAAATGAAATCCCAGTAATTTGCTATTTTAAGCAAAATCTTTTTAAATTTTTCAATATGACAGTCTGCGATTTTTTTACATTCTTTTCATTACAACATCTCTACAGTGAATTGAAAGTTTTACCATTCTTATGAAATAGAACGGATAATTTTGCTGAAATCATGACAGGTAATTGAACACTGAATTTTTTTTTCTTTACCAATTCTTTCCGCACAAGCAAGAATTGGAGAGACTGAAAATTGTACTCTAGTGTGACACCCATCTTGAAACATTTTATGCTTTCATAAGGAGTCAGGGCTTATGTCCTAAGAACTGACTTGAACCTTCCATATCAAAGAACAGGGGTGAGCAGCAATATCATGGAGTAATAAATATAAAACTAGCAGCAGGAGTGTGTAACTTTATAATTACTCAGGCTTTCTTTCAAGTAATTACTCCATTAGGTTGGCATGAAAAAATATCCACTACTGATGAAAACATGCTCCAGCTGTAACAATAAAATACTGCCTACAGAACAAGCTGGAAGACTGTAGTCAGGATCAGGCATATTCTGAATTGTCCTAGCCATAATGCACCATCTCAGAACCCACTATATTCATTTAAAAACACAACTTTTGTGATATTGGTGTTTTGTTTATTTTATTCCACAAAATGTGCTATAGTTCCAATGCAACTTTCCATGAGAAGCTCTGGCAATTTAGGTATGTGACCTCATTTCAAAAATTACTATGCCAGCTTCTGTCCCACAAAATATCTTATTTTAATTGGATTTGGTGCCTTCAGCTATCTAGCTAGCCTAAACACGTGGATCTGAACTTTACAATGCTGCATACAAATTAATCTAAGCTCTGAGTCAAAGCTCCTTTGAAAGTTTGTCAAAAATATTTCAACTTTACAGGACCTTGCAATTCATAAATGGAAATAATTACTTCAAAAGACTTATTTTGAGCAAGTGTAACTTGAATTTTTCAAGTACGTCTAATAGCTGAGAAGTGTTAAAAGATGCATCATGTTTCACAGTTGAACACCTTGCTATTTTCAAGACTTCAAGTCAGTTTCCAAAATGCTTTCAGAGCTCTGGCTGGTTTATACAGTGATATTTTTTGGAAAGGTATCACAGGTGCACAACACCTTGAGTAAAACTTATGTGAGATCACTATGAATGCCATGGTATCACAATAACTAAAAAACGAAAGAGAGGAATCAAGAAAACAAGAATGGGCTTGTTCTAAAGCTAAAGGATGTGGTTTCCCACTAATTCTTCTTCACATGTTCTCAAACATTCCTGATTACCAGTATTTAAATGGTTTAAAAACATTTATAAGTGTTCTCAGAGGCATTACTTTTCTTCCTTTCAATAATATTTCAAGTCATAGTCTCAAATCTATTTTGATTAGGCGTGTGTTTTCCATAGTCATTGCAAATAACAGAGACAACACTTTTGAAATATTTTCCTATATATCCACAAAGGCAGACAACTCTATGTTGGACTCACAAAATCATGCTGTTGAAAATGACAACTCATGAAAATACTTTCTGTCTTTCATTTATTATTTCCTGCCCGTCTCCTCAAGCCCCTTTCTTATGCTCCACCTTACCCTTCCCTCTCTGCACACACCCACTGAATCGGCAACTATGGAGCCAAAACTGACTCTTGAACCGGGTAGGAGTTTTGTTCCTGCCCCTGGTAGAAACATTTCAAATGAAATGTGCTTTAGCTTGAGAAATTTATGAGTTTTTTAACCTGTCCTGAATACAGAAAAGGGTACTCTCTTTTGCTGGCTTCCTTTCATCTTCCCAGAATAATAGCTCTGCTGAATATTCTTCCTCTTTCCATTATCATGATGTACCTGAGATACCAAAGGCAGGAAAGAAAATGGGACATAATGGCTTTGAGGCAAAGCAGCTTTACATCCTGCTTCTTCAACTTTGCCCACATTTGAGAAGTTAACTTTGTAGACCTTCAGCTGTATATCACACATGAAACAATAATTGCTCTATGAATTAAACCATAATGAGAATCCATCTCTTCTGGGATGAGATTGCCTGTCTGGCAATATTACTGTGGTGTTCAGTGCAAGAGGATCATAAATGGGATTGAAAACTGCATCTGTTCTCACAGGGTGGTCCTTTTGATTTCCAAGAGACTGCTTTCTGCAGAATGCATTACACAGTGCATGCAAAACTGAAAGTACTTAGGCATTCATCAGTGTGAGAGCATTGGGGGTTTTATGCCCAAACCAGCCACGGCACGTGTTACATATCCTGAGGAGCACGGCTTGTAGATTTAGTAGTTCTGAAGGTCTTTTTCTTTTCAATTCTTTGGACTTCCTCCCCATGGCAGCTCAAAACTGTCCTTTCCACCAATTACATCATCACCAAGGAAAGTGGGGAGAGGTAGACAAGGACACTTTCACTCCTGAATCTCCCCTATACCCTCATATTCACTATTTATCTTTGTTTCAGTTACAAGGGAATCTGTAGCCGTGAGAAACATTCAGTAAAGCAGACAGCTTCCCCTTTTAGTTATCAAGGTACGAGATGCTGGGTGACTCCTTCCCTGTGGTAGTGGAAATAAGGGTTCTTTGGCTGTCTTACTGCTAGACACGGCCCAGAATTATTTCAATCTAATATTATTGTGTTTGTTAACATTTCACCTGCAAATTTTCTCATTCCTGTCCCCCTTGCAATCAGTCCCCACAGGTACCGTATTCAAAGTGTATGCCCAGCAGGGACACACTTTAAACATCCTGCAAGCATTTATAGAGAACCACCTTTATTCCACTCTCTTCATTTCACCATTGGAGAACTACTCTGATTATCCAGTGTCTTCAACATTCAAACACTGCAAAAATTTAAAGTATCCACAGTGAGAAGCCAGGCTAGGAAAATGCTGCTGCTAAAAATGCCATGGGAAACAAGAACACAAGCGTCTCACAGGTTCAGTTGCAAAAAGATGTTATACCGATATTAAGGTTATTTCAGTTCTAAAGGGAATTCCAGATTTCTTGGACTTAGTCCTAATTATTTCAGGGAGAGAAAGAGAATCCCCTTTCAATGAACTGCCACAAAGACAATTAGAGGGCAGAACACATTTCTTTTATGAAGATGTGATAGAGAAAGGGCTGTTCAGCCTGTAGAAGACAATGTTCTGGGGAGACCTTACAGCTCCTTCCAGGACCTAAAGGAGGTCCAAGTGAGGTGGAGATGAACTTCTGACAAGGATCTGGAGTGTCAGGACAAGAGACAATTTTTTTGTACTGAAAGAGAGCAGGGTTTAGACCAATATTAGGAAGAAATTCTTCCATGTGAGGGTGGTCAGGCCCTAGGACAGGATGCCAAGAGAAGATGTGGCTGCCCTATGCCTGGAAGTTTCCAAGGCCAGGCTGGACAGGGCTTGGAGCAACCTGGGACAGTGGAAGGTGTCCCTGCCCATGGCAGGGGCTTTTAACAAAATGGGTCTTCCAAGTTTCCTTCTAATCCAAACCATTCTATGATTCAAGATCTGCCAAAAAAAAAAGCATAAGCATCACCAGATGGAGTGCCTCTATTTTGGATACCTCTAGAGAATTTGGAGACCTCCATGTTCACCCATTAGTGAGTGACCTTAACTGGGCCCATTCACAACTTACAGTCGGGCTGCAGGTGCAGATTTTGTAAAAAACCTTTTATCACAGTAACTCCCTCACTGACATGATTGTTTACTGACATAGAAGGTCTCTGTGCAAAACAGCTCAATCTGTTCCAGAAGACAAGGCCACAGGAAGCCATCCAGCCTCAGAGCACAGAAGCTTCCATGTTCAGAGCAGGCAGTGTTCTTCTCACAGCCCCACCAGGGCTCAGTTGTGGGCTGCACTCACAACACCTCAGCTGCAATTCTACTTGTGACAGACTTCAGGCCAGACCTGGAAAGCACCTCCAAATTCCAGCTCCTTCTTTCAAATTTTCTTACAGTTTATCATCCAGACTCCAAAGCAGGCTGATTAACCATACATAAAAGGGTGTCCTTGCTGCTGTATTTCATAGTGACCTCTTCTACTGTGTCCAACTTTCTACAAGCACACAAGACCCTGTGTTGATAAAAAAAAACCACTGAGTATCAACAGGAATTGTAAGAAAATGCCACATAAGCAGCCTTCTATAACAAGGTTATTCTCAAAATCTTCCAACATATGGCACACTGACATTATTCACAATGAATAGAGCAGTGGGTGCATGCACCACTGCATTTTGGCAGAGCCAATTAGACCAACTTCAATATTTGTATCTAACTTGTCAAATTGGCTGTATAACAGGTAATAGTTAATAGGGGCTCTTCATTAGCCCAGGCAATCAAGCAGTGATTCATCAGAAGCCACACTTGCAATAAGCTCCATTAGCACCCTGTGCCTCAAGGTTAGAGGATGCGCAGCGCCTGTGGTAAAAACAAGCAGAAGGATGTTAAAGGAAGAATGGAAAAGTGTTTCTCCTTTGCATTAAGAACAGACTGTTAAAAAAAGGGACTGAAAACATTTTCACCACTCTGCAAGAGTTCTTGACATTTTCACTGGCTTGAATCGAGCCTAAGTTTCAAATCTTAAAAAAGGCTTCAATAGTAAAATTCTCATTCAAATCAAATAAAAGGGAGTCAATCAAATTCTTTGTTTCAATAATTCTGAAGAGTTGTTACATTTCATCTATAGTACATACCATAGATCATGTTTAGTGTCCACATAAGCAAATTCTCAAAGCTGTTCTTTAAATTTAAATGTTTGCTTTTACACTTTTTTTTCTGGTACTGGTAGTCTCACTGAAAGGGACCTTTATGCTCAACCAGTTTGTGTTTTAATGACTCAAGTATTTTCCTCTGAAAAAGTAATTTGAAAACTATTCAGCCAGCTGTGCTTCTATTGATGTGACTGAAGGGTACCTTTTTGCAAGGCTGATCTTCTGAAACAGTCATCCCATAATCAAAGGATATTGAAGGAGATGTCATATATCAAGTAAAATGGGAGGAAATTGAAGTACCTTCTTCATGGCACAGGCCTTACAATTACTTTACCATATCCTGACTCCACTGGAAAGAGTTTAAAATCATAGTACCATCAGGTACCAAAAAAATATTGATTTACAGAGGTACATGTTTGCTCCAGTCATTGCATGTCTTTGCACTGTTAGCAGTTGCTAGGGCACTGCTTCATTTACTGAATTGTGGACATAGCACATCCAGTGAGTGCCACAAAGGTTCTGAAATCAAATGCCATTCACAACAAAATTGCCCAATTATATCTTTGAAGAGCTGATTGTGTTTGGAAAATGTGCATTGTGCTTGAAAATAGCAAGAGGATTAACACAATGAGGATTATCACATTATTGATGGGACAATTTTGCTGTAAAGGGCAGAGTCTGGCAACTTAGAGCCATTCCATTTTAAGAGAAACATGCTGGGATGATCCCACATCACCCACATGACAAAGTCACATTTCCCTCTTTGCTCTCTCTGACTCATTTCTTAAAGATTTTATCAGTCTCTTTTCAATTTCCTTTTCATTTTCTTCAGGATTCAAAAAGGAAGACAATACAGTATAAATTACTCGAGTTTTGTCCTCATGTAATTCTTTCTTCTTCTGAAAAATAATTATCTTCACAACCTGAGAGTGTCTTTGTAGCAGAGTGAACAAAAAAACCCAAAAAAACCAAAAAAAAAAAAAAAAAAGAAACCCACAACATTTTAATGTAGCAAGGAAGGACACAGGCTCTTGAGGATTGGCAGGGAAGGTGAGGAGGGGTCACCTTCTATGTCAATGATCAGCTGGAGTGAAGGGAGCTCTCCTGGAGATGGATGAGGACCTGTCTGAGAGATGATGGATCAGGATTTAAGGGAGGTGACCAGGATTAAGGGTGACTTTATTGCCTTGTGCTTCACGCTCCAGGAAGACTGAGGAGATGATTCCCTCCCTCTACATGCAGATAAGAGCAGCCTCTCATTCTCAAGCCCTGTTTGTCACAGGGGGGTTCAACCACCCTGAAATCTGTTGGAGGGGCAACACAGCAG
>NW_005054630.1:150112-153634 GCF_000277835.1 Geospiza fortis
GAGAGGAGGTTCCTGGAATGCACTGATGATGCCTTCCTTCTCCAAAGAATGAAGGAGACAGAAGGAGAGTAGCAGTGCTGGATCTTGCTCTCACCAACAAGGAGGGGCTGGTGGAGAATGTGAAGCCTGGGCTGAAGGGACCATGAAATGCTGCAGTTTGAGATCCTTAGGGCAGAGAGGAGAGGGCATGGAAAGCTCAGTACCCTGGACTTAGAAGAGCAGACTTTGGCCTCTTCAGGGACCTGCTGAGTAGAGTCCCATCAGATAAAACCCTGGAGGAAATAGCAGCCCAGTAAAAGTGATTGATATTCCAGGATCACCTCCTCTGAGCTCAGGAGCAATGCATCTCAACAAAAAGGAAAGCAGGCATGAACACCAGGAGCCTTGTGTGGATGAACAAGAGCTCCTGGACAAACTTAAGACACTAAAAGGAAGCCTACAGAGAGTGGTAGCAGAGACAGAATGACTTGGAGGAACACAGAGAGACTATCCAAGCAGACAGGAATCAGGTGTAGGAAACCTAAGACCCTGAAAGAATTAAACCCAGGGATGTTGAGGGCAACAAGAAAACCTTCTAGAGATGTATTGATGGTAAAAGGATGGCTGGGAAAAATGTGAGCCTCCTCTGGAAGGAAACAGGAGACCTGGTTACTTGTGACATGGAGAAGGCTGAGGTACTCCATGCCTTTTTTGTCTCAGTGCTCACCAGTGAGGTCTCAAGCCCCACCACCCAAGTCACAGGAGGCACAGGTAGCGACTGGGGGAATGAACTCCCACTGCAGGAAAAGATCAGGTTCCAGAACATCTATGGAACCTGAAGGTGCACAAACCAATGGGACCTGATGAGATCCTGAGAGTACTGGCATATGAAGTGGCTGAGCCACTCTCCATCACGTTTCAAAAGTTGTGGCAGCCCAGCAGACTTCTCACTGACTGGAAAAGGGAAAACATAACCCCCACTGGTAATAAGAGGGATAGGGAAGACACAGGGAGCTACAGACCAGTCAGTCTCCCCTGTGTGCCCAGCAAGATCCTGGAAACTGTGCTAAGACACAGGGACAGCCAACATGGCCTCACTGAGGGCAAACCATGCCTGACAAATTTGGTGGCCTTCTATGATGGGCTACAGCTGTGGTGGATGAGGGGGGAGCTGCTTACATCACCTACCTGGACTAGTGCAAAGCATCTGACAGTGAAATCCTTGACTCTCAGGGTGGTGAGGCCCTGGCACAGGTAGCCCAGAGAAGTTTTGACTGCCCCCGTATCCCTGGAAGTGTCCAAGGCCAGGCTGGATGGGGCTTGGAGAAACCTGGGATAGTGGAAAGTGTACTGAACCAGAGTAGGGTGTTTGTAATTAGGTGACCTTTTAAATTCCCTTCCAACCCAAACCATTCTGTTACTTTATGAAATCTTTAAAACTCTATCCTTCTGTTGAGATCCAAAAGATGATAGAAAAGAAATTAATACAACAGTTAAATTTTTGCCTAATATTTGTTATAAATTAAAGTTCTGTTCGAGGAAAACAGCCTACTCAAAGCAAGGATTCTTAACAGCTTCATGCGTCTTTAATTTCTATATCATTGTTATGTTTTTCCCTTAATCCAGGTGTAAAACAATAAACTATTAGAATATTAGTCACCCAATTGAAACAAAAGAGTTCCATGACTAATCGTGTTTTGTCAGTTTTCTGTTTATTGTTTATATATTTTTAAATAAATTGACATAACACAATAATAGGTTAAAAAAGAGAGATTTTTCTTTTTCTATGGCTTCTGAAATTTCATATCTACTTTAACTCTGATCAAATTCTCTCTGGTGTTCCTGGCTTCCTCCCTGGAAAAAGAACAGGAGTTACACAATTCTGCATACAGCAAAGATATTCAATAGGTAATTAGTACAGGCATATCAAAGGTCAATTGTACAGGAGGACTAGGTAAATGTGTTCCAGTTCTGCAAATCTTTGAATTAACAAAATGCCCAAACTATGTTTAATCAAAAAAGAAATGAGGAGATGATCAGGGAATACCTGGAACACTGCTAATTAATGATCCCTTCCTGTACTTAAATCACTATTAATTTAATTCTCAGAAGTATTCATAGTTTAAACATATATTTGACTAAGCCATAATAGAAGGTAATAATAAGACTTGTGGATTCACTCATCAATCTTGTATATAACCCCTGATTAAAGGAGTTTAGGAAACCCATGGAATGATACAGAAGATTATGGAAAGAAGCATGTCTGATTAGACAGATCCAGACCACAGACATTTTGCATTGAATAGTTATAATTAAGTATTTGTAGACCATATAATTCTAGAGAATCTGAAATTCCAAGTTTATTCACTAGAAAGGTATCCAGAAATTAGGACACTTAAGTAATTTGGATAATCTTCTTGGTCCAATTTGACTGCCAATTCAGGAAAATATAATTTTCTTCTGGAATCTTAAACCTTTACAATAATCAAGACTCGCAGAAATAAATTTCTCTTCTAAATGTAACAGGCAGGTTTGGACACTACAGACACTTACTCTCATAAATGTAACTCATACTTCCAGACTTAAGTAAGATTAACAGTATGAGAAGCCAGAATCCATATCATCCCTAAGGGTCAAAACCACTTGTCTTTTGAACAGGAGTTTTGGATTTCCTTTAAACAAAAAAAAAAAAAATCAACTCCTTCAAGTCTCAAATCTTAGACAAGCTTTAGAATAAATACAGGAAACCTCTTCTCATGAAAGTAGTATTTCTGCTAGTAAGGGGCATATTTTTGCCACAGCATCAGTCCTATGAAATGTCTGCTTGAGGACACCTGCAAAAAAAAAAAAACCACCTGAGCAATTAGCAATGCTAAAGCTGAGGGGTGACTTGGGGGTTTTTTTCTCAATGCCATTAGCAAAGAGATGGAAGAAGAAAATAACTCAGTTTAATGAAAAACACAGAATGTTGCTCCAATGAGAATCTTCTGAAAGGCACTACAACAGTCTGTGTGAGCAAATCCACATACCCACAGAGACAGTGATGATTTCCAAGAAGAGAACAAGAGGCAGCATTTAAGTAGCCAGACTCCTTCCTACTTGGAAGTCAGTGGTAAAATTCTCAGAGGTATCAGCGAGGACAAGATCAGGCCAGCAGCAAAGTCTTTTTAAAACTGCATCCGACAAAATCCCCATGGATGGTGTGACTATGCCACAGATAAACGGTACCCAGGGAACTCCTTGGAAAAGCTCCAGGTAAGTTATACAGGCGTAGGAAAAGAAACAAAATTGGAGAACACAGAAACAAAGGGCTTAACACCTTCCAAGCACTACCCTGGGAATTGCTTTCATGTGCATGTTACGAGTAAAATGAGGAGGTCGGCTCATGCGAATGAGGAGCAGTCGCTGAATGTGGCGAGGAGAGGTTCTGTTGGGGTTGGCCGTTCTTTTGACACGTACTTTTGTGGTTCCGCCGTGGTGTTAGACCCTTGTCTGCTCTCCCTTCAATCCCCCGCGGTGCGGCGGCTGCCGGGCAGCGCTGGC
>NW_005054630.1:154436-154954 GCF_000277835.1 Geospiza fortis
TACGTGAGGCTCACTCTGGGCCGCGCTGTGGCAGCTCTGCCGTCTTGGCCTTCACCTTGAGCCCTTTGCTTCTTTTCCATGAGCCCTGATCCCGGTCCTTGGCCAAGGGCCCCCGCAGCCCTTCCCAGGTCTGCAACAAAAGCTCCATCAGCCATGAAAGTTAAAAGAGATAAAAGACAGAAATAGAGTCTAGTCTAAAAAAATTTACACATTTATTCTACATGTTTTCAAAGCTGCCACAAATTCTTTAGTTTATTTAAAAAAAAATGGAGTTCAGTACAGAACAACTAAAATTTCATCCCATTTGTTAAACAGCATAGTTGGTATTTAGGAAACAAAGGCAGCAGCTCTCTGGCCCACACGGTGCTGCTGGCAGAGCTGCTGCTGCCTACTCCAGGCCCAGGTAGGCACCTGAGCTGCCTCGCTGCACAGCCAGATCCATCTCGATGCTGCAGTGCAGGCCAGAGGCGCCGCTCAGCCGGAAGCTGCAGGACTTGCCGCAGGGCAGGGCCGGGGGG
>NW_005054630.1:155201-155623 GCF_000277835.1 Geospiza fortis
GTGGCCTGCGGCAGCTCCACCCAAGCCCACACCTCAGGCTTCAAGGGGCACCGCAGCCACCCTCCTACTTGCCATGGCCTAGCCCCACATGGAACTCTGCTCCGCTTTGGCCTTCAAAGCTGTCGTTTGAGTATTTGCTACTACCACCAAGATATGTGAACCTGCAGTGGCTCCACCCGGGCCCACGCCCCAGGATTTGAGGCACAGCGCAGCAAGTCAATCCAGGGGCTGCTTAGTTTGCCTATCAAAAACCAGCTGGTACACAGTAACATGTGGCACCAGAGGACTGGACAAAGCTCATGTGCCCTAGCAGCTGCTCCCCAGAGCAGAGGCACAGATGTGCCTGGCTGGTGGCAGGCAGAGGCCACAGAGAGCAGCAGCCCAGCCAGCCATGCTGTGGAAGCACAGAAAAGAAGCCAGCC
>NW_005054630.1:155866-157680 GCF_000277835.1 Geospiza fortis
CCTCCGAGGCTCCGGCGCTTCCCGAAGACGAAGGGCCCGGCCCCCAGCACGCCCTGGAGCCCCGCAGCAAGAGGAGCCGCCAGCGCCGCAAAGGGCAGCGCAGAGGGCGCAGGTTGAGGAGAAGGAGACGAGGCTCTTTCTGTGCCACGCTATTGCTGTGCCCCTCCAAGTGGGCACTTGGAGTCACCCCGGCTGGCTCCAACACAGCGAGCAGCGGGGGACACTCTCCCACTCCTCAGGAGGCCAGGAGAGCAGCTAAGGCTTTCGTCTTGCGTGGGCGAGGCTCTGTGTGACGATGGCAGAAGAAGGAATGGACTTCTGTTGAGGGTTCAGTCTGGGTTTATTGAACAAGCACAACAAACAGATCTGCAGTCCACAGAATCCGGTCAATAGAAGACACAGGACTGGGCAGTGTAACATGTTATAAAGATGGGAGTGAACAGGGGAGGGGATTGCCCGTCTGCCAATGGGTTTACAGGAGGGTGTGGGGAACAGGGGAACAGGCATTTAGGGACACCAATGGGGGTAATCCAGGGGAGGGGCCTCGGTGCCTCAACCTATCACTCAACACCCTTGGTGGAAGTTTCTAGTGGAAGAGGATGGGCTGTCGAGTGACGGTCAGGACACCGGGGAGGGGGTCAAGGGAATGACACAGCAATTTTTAGGGAACAGGGGGAGGAGGCAGGGTGACTGACAATGGAAGGCAGGGAGGAAGCAACAGGGGCAGAATCATTACAACAGGGGAAAAACCATAAAGAACCAAGGCGTAACTTATTGCAACTATGACATACAAAAACACAATGCAACACCATGCTGCGGCAGCTCTGCCCTCTCGGCTTTTGCCTTGAGCCCTTTGGTTCCTTTCCTTGAGCCCTGATCCCCATCCTCGGGCAATGGCCCCTGGAACCCTTTCCAGGGCTGCAGCAAAAGCTCTGTCAGCCATGAAAGTTAAACACAGAGATAGAGCTCAGTCTAAAAAACATTACAAATTATTCCACCTGTTTTCAAAAGTTGCCATAAATTCTTCAGTTTATTAAAACAAAACAAAAATAAAGAGATTTCATTACAGAAGGACTGACATTTCACCCCAATTATTCCACAGATTGGTGGAATTTAGGAAGGAGAGGCAGCAGCTCTGGCCCACAAGGTGCTGCTGGCAGAGCCGCTGCTGCCTACTCAAGGCCCAGGTAGGCACCTGAGCTGCCTCGCTGCACAGCCAGATCCATCTCGATGCTGCAGTGCAGGCCAGAGGCGCCGCTCAGCCGGAAGCTGCAGGACTTGCCGCAGGGCAGCGCTGTGAGCTGGCAGTGGCACGACTGCGGCAGGAGCAGCCAGGCCGACAGCACCAACGTTTGCACCCAGCGAGTGACTTTCTTGGCATCCAAGTACGAGCCCGTGCAGAGGGTGTCCATCAGGTACCACTCCTGATCCGTGGGCAGCTGGCCACCAGAGGCGTGCAGAAAGCACGTGTGCCCCAGCAGCTGCTCCCCAGAGCACAGGCACTCCAGCGCCACACGGATGCGCCTGGCTGGCGGCCACTTCGTGCTCTCCAGGCTGAAGGAGTGGCCGGGGGGTGGCCGCAGGATGACCAGCGGGCGGTAGGTGCTGCTGTGCTCCTGGACACCGCAGGCTGCGGGGGCGCGGCAGGCTGCAGGGCTGGTGTCCGTCCCAACAGCTGGGTGCAGCTCCGGCATGAAGCTCCTCCGGGAGAGCACTCGGCAGACACCGAGGAGCTCGTCCACCAGCTCCTGCAGCACCTTAGTCCTGGGCAGGCCCTGCTGCAGAATCACAGAACAGTTGGGCTTGGGAGTGAC
>NW_005054630.1:158398-175423 GCF_000277835.1 Geospiza fortis
GTGACCCATGCCCTGGCATGTCACAGCCCCCAGAGCCACACCTGCCAGGCCACAAGCCCCAGCCCTGGTCCCCACTGCAGCCTCAGCAGCTCCTGGGCATCCTGACCCTGAGTGCAAAGGCAGCCACAGGAGCCCCCCAGGGCGCTCTGGATCCAGGCTGCAGAACCCTACAGCCAGCGCTGAAAGGGACATGGATGGGGACTGCAGCTGCATCTTCAGTGCTCACCACCCCTGACTGCCCTCTAGGTGAACCCAAACCTCACCTGCTGCACCTTGAGCACATTTCCTCTCCTACTGTCCCTTGTTTCTTGGGAGAAGAGATCCATCCTCATCCAGCTACAGCCTCACATCTGAGAGCTGTAGAATTTGGCTGGAGCAGCCAGCAGCAAACCAAGGGGCAAATCAACACCTTGTGAGTGTTGGGGAGTTCTCACAGTGCCCCAGTGCTCTCTGCTGCAATGGCACTGCCGGGATCCTGGGAGAACAGGGACATTTTCCTCAGAGCATTTCTTGTTTGTTTATCTGCGCCAACTCTGCACACTGAGATTTGAGACTGTTGAGGTTCATTTTTCACAGCACACGTGATTCTGGGGTTGACACTCAAGTGGTTCCAGTCTTTGGACAGTCCTCCCCTGACCTGAGTTAAAGCATAGGAATAGTACATTCCTGGGAAGAACACTCCCACTTTCCAAAAAAATCCCCTCATTTCAGGCTTATTTGTAATTAAAAGTTTCTTCAAATTCAGAATTATCTTATTTCAGAAAAAAAAAAAAGAAAGAAAATTAAGCCCAATAATGGAACAATCACATAAAATCAAATTTCAAATACAGACAACTGTTGAAATTTCACTTTCTGTGAAATTTCACCTCTACTACCATGAACAAATCATAACAGCTTCACTCCAACTCTTGCCACATTTAACAGTGTGACATGTTTGATATTCTGACTGCCAAATGACCTTCTGAGTCAGACTGTGTATGTGAGTTCAATTCACCTGAGCATCATTCCCTGCTGCCATAGTGGATAGACGCCTTTGCAGCTCCTGACTGGCATGATGTTGATAATCCAGCCTGGTTTCACACAGCAGATCTACACTGGATTAAACACCTGTGCTTTGGTGATTTTAGGTTTTTAGCTTTCTGGCCAGCAATTCTTCAAGGTCCAGGGCTTTCCATGTGCCAATTTCCCTTCTTTAGGGAGGCAGACTCAGCCCTTTGCATAGTCACATGTGAGCAGTGCCATGAAAAACATCTCCATGATTGTATATGGAATTGGTTGGTTTGCTAAGCAGAATATTGACAAGGTATGAGCTGATCCAGAATCTCATTACATATTGCCTCCCTCTTTCTGTAGTTTTTTTACTTGCTATGGTTCTACTTAGGAAGGATGGGGAACTTCTGCTCCACATCCAGGGTTTCTCTCCTCCTTTCAGTACTATGAAAATACTTCATAAAGCATTTCTTGCTTCTCAATTTTAATCTGACTTAATGCAATCAAGGCTTCAGGACTTTAAGAGCTCAGAGGCTCCTCAGGCAAAAAAAAGTTAAGGGGACTGAATTCATATATGACTTTTTCACATCATTTCCTGTCCAGTGCAGCTTAAAACTTCCAGTAATTTGGAGAAATAAAGGTGCAGGAGACAACCAACACCAAGAATGCAGACACTTAGAAATACAGAGCACAACAGAAGTCCTTGGAGATGGTTCAACAGAAAATGCCACCAGCAGTGAGCAGAGCCCGAGGCTGGTCACTGCCACCACAGGGGCTCCTCAGTCCCCTGCTGGTGTCTGATCCCTGCTGGGCTCCCTCTGCCCCTTCAGCAGATGCAGCCCTGCCTGTATTCCAACACTGCAGGCAGTTTTATCCCTTGCACAAAATGCTGTTCTAACACAGAACTGCATGCTCTGGTGTTCCCAGCTTGCTCCAGGCTCCATTCTTAGCAGCACTGAAAGAAGAGGTGAAACAAAGAGCCATTTTCTGTCCTGCCTGCAAACTCTGCTCCTTCAGTGCCACTGCCAGAGATCATCCTTCTGTCAGCTTGGCACTGTGCCTGCTGCATCCCCGTTCCTGTCCCTTCCATCAGCTCCTGCACATCGGCACTTGCTGTCCCACATCGTGAACAGAGATGTGACAGTGTTCACAGGGGTCTTATGTTGAGGGAAGAGACAGAGATCTGACTTCATATTTCAGAAGGCTTGATTTATTATTTTATTATATATATTACATTAAAACTATACTAAAAGAACAGAAGAAATGGTTTCATCTCAGAAGACTAGCTAAGCTAAGAATAGAAAGGAATGGTAACAAAGGCAGGTGTCTCAGACTCTTCGTCTGAGCAAGCTGGGCTGTGATTGGCCATTAATTATAACATCCAAGATGGGCCAGTCACAGATCCACCTGTTGCATTCCACAGCAGCAGATAACCATTGTTTACATTTTGTTCCTGACACCTCTCAGCTTCTCAGGAGGAAAAATCCTAAGCAAAGGATTTTTCATAAAAAGATGTCTGCAACACAGAGAGAGCTGTGTCAAAAGAGAAAAGATTGCATTTCTTGGCATTCATAACCGACACAAAAAAAACATGAATCACAACAACTGCTTCTTGGACATGATAGAAGATATTAGATTCATGTGAAATTTAGTTAAAAAGACTGCTGCTATCTAAGCTTCCAACTAAATGCAGTGGTATTGAGTTTTATGAGTGGCATCTGCGTTTCAACTAGAGTGTGTTTTGTGGTCCAGAAATTTGTTTAGTTTAAAAAGAACTAAAATTTGTGTCAGAAAGCTTTTTGTGCAAGGGATAAAATTGCCTGAGGCACTGGTGATGGAATAGAGAATCCCTATTGTCATCTCAGGTTACATAGGTGTCCCTGGTAAGTAATTAACTTCCAAATAAATGCATTAACTCAAAGAAGAGTATTAACTGGAGCATAATTTGGGGTCCAGAAATTTCTTGAGTTTAAAAAGAACCTAACTTTGTGTTAGAACAGCATTTTGTGCAAGGGATGAAATTGCCTGCAGTGTTGGAATACAGGATCCCTATTTTCATCTCACGTTGCATGGGTGACCCTGGTAAGTAATGTTGCTTTCATGCACAATGCCAGTGTTTTCATATTCTAAAGAAATAAACAGTTCCATTTTGAAGCTCTATAATGGCTGGTGAGATTTTGAAGGAGGAGCTTCATTGTTTTATGTGTCTTGGTGAACCATTGGCCTGGAGGATGAAACACGCCATGCACACAGCAAGTCCCCAATAGGAAGAGACACTGAATTTACCTGAAATAATGGATTTCTAGAGTCAGTTTTGGATCGAAGGTATGTTGAAGGCCAGCCCAGGACACGGTTGGATTTCTGGGCTGCAACTGCAGCACTGTAGAACCTGGTGACATTCCCATGGCCCTCCATGTTGAGTTTGTCCAGGTCCCTCTGGATGGCATCTCAGGCCTCAGATGTCTCAACCGCACCAGTCAGCCTGGTGTCATCAGTATATTTTTTCCTAGGTTTGGGGATTCTTTGATAGGTTGAATAGTTGTGTTTCGTTCTGTTCCTGCTTTTGCTGTTGCCTTCTCTTCCTCTGCTCAGTTTCATGCTCCTTTCCCTTTCTTCCTGCCCTCATTTTCTATTACTCTTTTCTGCATTCATGTGAAAGTCTCTTTTCTGCAGTCAGTTGAATGAACTTTAATTGTCTGTAGTTTCACATTGTCAGGCACAATTGGAATTTTCTCTGCTCTCTGTTGCAGGTGTGGTCATCTTCCACTCCTGACTCAGTGCAATCATAATGGGCTGACCTCACTGTCAGCCCATTATGGCCAACTCCACTGTCCTCAGGGGATGCATTGTGACACCAAGCCCCTCAGGGCTCAAATTCAGGGGAGAGTGGGCTCAGACTGCCTTAAACCTGTGAGACACAAGCCAGTGGGAATTGGATTTTGCAAAGTATTATATGAATTATCTTAAATATTATATTATTATTAAGATCATAATATATGTTATAAAGTGTTTAATGCTGTTAATATTAAGGTAATAACATATGTTATAAAGTGGTTAATGTTATTACAGTAACTATGGAGGGGCTTGACAGCTGGCTCGCAAGCAAAGCTGAGTTAATAGAAGAAATAACAATTGATGATTTTTGAGTGTATCCATAGCAAGAAAGAAGACAAGGCCATCAGCATGGAAACAGATTAGAAAAGACACTTGAAAATTTTTCTAAACAAGGCTACATGCATAAGTAGGTGTATATACATGCCTAATTAAATTTCTGTAAAACTTTTGCCAATTGACACCAATTGCTTTGCACCAATGAATATAATAAGTTATTGCAAAGTAGTTAATGACTTAAGATCACACTTTGTTAAGAGTATATAAGCTAGAGAACACACAGAATAAAAAACTTTTTTCTTAGACCCTGATCACGTGTGTGTATCTCACATCCAACCTAACGGTGACAAATAACCTAGTTGTAAAATTGGCTTTCATGAGGACAGTATGGTTTTGTGTGTTGTAATGGGGGTTTATGAGTTTGTATTGGACAGACTGTTCCTAGACAAACTTTTGAGACATGACCTTAAAAGGAATAAAATTTCATCCACTGAGGACTGTGATGACCACAGCAATGAAACTATTTTGGCACCGAAAAGAGTGAGATAGGGCAGAACTATCTAAAACCAAAAATAAATATGCATGTAATAAACAGATAGTGCCATGTTGGCTCTCACGAACATTAAATGTATCTTATAAGGTTAAAAGAAGTTCTGTTGAGGTCTGGTGTTTTTATATATGACGATGTTGAAAGTTGTAATGTTGTATATGTTGTAATGTTGAAAGTTGATCTCCGACCATTGGGAAAGTTGAAGCAAGACTGCACAGACTGCGAGAGGTTGGGTGGAGGAGGAGCTGGGTCAGAAGAGTGCCACATGCATAGTGTGGCGAGGGTCGGCTTACCAGGGGCTTGGTGTGGCAATAAGTATATACAAGGATTGTTACAGGTGAGGGTGGTGTGCCTCTGGCTGCTGAGCACCCATTGCTGCCCCTTTTTCCTTATTCCGTCTTTTCTTGTGGTTCAAGAAACCTTTTAAAATTTTAAAAAGTGAGACGTCGTTTCTCACAATGCATAAAGCTGATGCAATATCAAGGGTATAAAAGGCCATTTTGTGCACGAGCCTCTGGCATTTTGCTACACACCCAGCACTGTCCCTTTTGCTTTGCTGATTTTTTTATTGTTCTCAATAAAATGTTTCTTACTCATTCCCACTTGGGGTCTGGATCATTTATAACACACCTGGGCTCGTGGAGAGCTGCTCCTGGTGGTCGCTGTGCTCAGCCCTCTGCACCAAGCAGTGGTGTCCATGGAGACACTGGCGGGAGCTCTGCCCGAGGCCGGCAGCTGGCCAGGGCATACATAACATGTTTCTAGCCCTTCCATTTTCCCTGCATTGCCCTGTAGAAAAAAGAGAATCTGAATGGGAAAAAAGTGTCAGATTTTACTTTTTATAACAGATGCAGGTTTACATCCCACAGTGTCACCACAGGTAAGATTTAATTACATACAGGAACTATCAACTGAAAAGAAACAAGTGCTATATCTCATAGTCAGGGAGCCACATCTGTTGTGGTGTGTGCAGAGTTTGTTTTACATTGTTTTGCACAGTTCTAAATTGTATTTGTTCAAGTTTTATAAGTTGTTCAATTTGTTCAAAATGGCTTCCCCAAAGTTCAGTTTCAGGGTCTTCCTCCCCTTCTTCCCCAAGTTGGTTAACTGCCACTGACAAGTTTCCCATAGCAACTCCCGCCCTTTGGTTTCAGTTTCCCCATCAATCTGTAAACCCCTCCTTGTTTTCCTCATTATCTTGATTTTCCCCTCCCATGTTTCCCTAGCAACCCCCCTGTCCATCACCTCCTGCCCACTCCCCAGACCTAGAAACTTCCACCCGGGGCAGAGGGTGATTGGAGCAGGGAGGGAAGCCACTCCCTTGTTTTGTTGTCATAAGTTAATGTCTCATGTTCGTCATTTTTTTGCACATTGTTATTGGTTCCTTGTGATTTGTTCCACCCCTCAGGGATCCTTTAACTGCCCTACCCGAGGGGGGGGATCTTGGGCACTTGCCTGCAGTTCACCGCCTGGACTATCTTTCTCCTTAATAAACCCTTCCCCCACTGCGGACAGCTGCCTGCCTCGAGTGATCCTTCGCCTCGCCGCATCTCGCATCACTGCCGTGTGCTTTCTCTGCCCTCTCAGGGATGCCTTCTCCCACCCTGCCATGGGAGAGGTCCCTGGAAGCCGGTCATTGCCCCAGCTGGCTCCTTGCCTGGAGCCTAGGCTGACGCGGCTAAACGGCCGGCCCAACCAGGCTGTGGCTGTGCCAGTTGTGGGGCTTAGCCGGGCTCAGTTTACGCGCAGCCGTCACCACAGGTAAGATTTAAAAACAAGTGCTATGTCTCATAGTCAGGGAGCCACATCTACCTACTTTTTTAAATATCACTCTTAAATAAAATATTCCAGATTGCAGTAAATTCTTACTTGACATTTCCTACTCCAATTATTAATCTCACCACTTCTGTTCTCATCTTTAGAGAAAATGAATTCACCCAATTGCTCAGAATTACCACAAACAATGCTCATCAACAGAACTGTTCCAGAAACACTTTGAATGTTCAAATTATAAACTGACTGTTAGGAAATGGACCATGTTTAACAAATATTCAGTTCTTTCCACTGTCACTTTGATTTCTGAACTGCATCATGACTGACTCTACTCTTTTCCATGGGGAATTGTTAGAAGACTGACACTCAGGACCAAATTTTGAAGCACCTCTCTCAGTCTCCCTTGGAGGATGTTTTTGTAGCTCACATTTTAAAAATGTGAACTCAAATAACAGACACTTACAATAGCAGATATATACAGCATATATACTCACATACAGATATAACAGGTACTGAGATATTCCCCACCCTGGTAATAGTCATTCCCACTTCAATGGAATTAACTGAATTGCACCTTACAAAGGATGTCTTATGAAAATTCAGGAGCAGTGCAACAGAAAGAAAGAAGAAAGAAAAAAAGAGTGGGAAGGGGAGGACAGGGGAAGGGGAAGCTGGTGCCTTCTCAGCAAGGTGAAAAAACAACCAGAGCTGAAGTGGCCACATCATTCATGCCTCCCAACCCATGTGCCAAATATTACTGGAACACTTCTACTTTTATCCACGTGATTCTTTTCATTAACTTTTCAGAGATGTTTTTTGTTGTTTAATTCCATGCAGAAAACTGAACTCTAGATGGTGCCAGGCAGTATAATTGCTGCCTGTGCAGGATGAAGGGGAAGAAGGGCTGGATCATGGAAAGATTGTGTGACATTCCTGTTAAACTTACTTCAGGTTTTCAGGCCTTGAGCTTCAAGTGTTGAGAATTTAAAGAGGATTCGCACCTCATGATGAGACTACAGAGATATCAGCTACTCCAATTCCTCCTCGTGCACACACAAGCACAGAGCACATCTTGGCTCCGGCAGTGCTAGTGAAAACCTGCCATTCATACAGGCAACTCCGAGGGAAAATTACCACAACAATGCGCCCACTTGCTGGCTTTGTACCATGCTTGGTATTGATCCATGCCTGTAACACTGCACAAAATGCAGGACTGCTTCCCATATTTTCATCTTTTCTAATGGAGAAAATTACATCACGTGTAATTCATTCTTGTAGGCCTCAGGGTTTTGGTTTTGTTTTGTTGTTGCTTAGTAAGAGCTGCATATTTCTTTAGTCTGACATCTTGAAATAAAAGGTTTTCCTCCAATTTCTCTGAAAAACAAAGAAAATAGTATGGGGAAGAAAATGGAGGGGGAAAACTTTGTATTTTTTACAAGATAATAGATTTTAAATTAATTTTAAATTCATCAGAACTGTGGCTGTTCAAAGAAATTTCTCTAAAATTACCTGAAGTTTACAACTACCTGGTTGGGGTACTGAACATAGTGCAAACTGACCCACACAGACTGATGCTGCAGATCCAAATGCATTTCTTTTTTATCCAAACCTCCTCTTCTGTGCCTGATGCTTTTTCACACACTCATTTTGAAGGTGGAGCCCACCATGCTTAAAAAAACTGAGAAGAGAAGAATTCCTAATTCTAGTTCAAGATTATGCTATCAGGAAGAGTATTACTGCAACCATTTTGCAGTCTGTGTGTTGTCTGTTAAAAGGATTGCAGAGCTCTTACAAGTGATATATCAGATACTTTTCCTATCTGGCTATGACAGTCCTTTATGATTTTAATCACCCTACACGTTAAATGAGACCCTTTTTTTCTATATTGGTAAACAGAATAATAAAATGTGATAAGAGTCAGCAAGGCAGGGTCCTGAGGTCACTGATCCATTTGGTAACTGCGTTGGGTGGAATGAGACCTTGTGATATACCTGAAACTCCACTTCTACCCAATACTCTTAAATTTCAATTTGACACAATTTTAACTGGTGATGGTGAATGACCTGATGGAAATACAGAACACAGATTGCTCTGCAAAATGCAGCTTCTGATGGAGGGATGAAGGAGCAGCAGTAGTTTTGTGCAGAGGGAGAATACAAGTCTTCCCATCCACAGGAGGTACTTTCTTATGAGAAAGTAACAAACTTCCTTGAAAAGTATTGGCACAGAAATCAGGAACTAAAACTGGATTAAGGAAGGTCTAGAAGAGAAATTAAGGAGAAATGTAAAATGTACTTAGAGAGGCTGTGGGATTGCTGTTTCCAGAGAAAAGTGAGGAGCCTCACTTTATGATGTCTTAAATACCCTCCAGCCTTCTCTGTCACAATTGCAGTTTGTGAAGGTGCTGTTGTTTCTCTATAATCAGGGAAATAGCTAGTTACACAGTCTTCCATAAGGCTCAATAAGCAGCTGTTTCAGCCGTTGTTTTTTTCTGCAAAAACTTGATCATTTTGCTTATCAACAAAAGAGGTAAAATTTCAGCCCCATCTCACCACTTCACTGCAGGCCAAAGAAGAGTCAGCAAATAAACAGACAAGCCTGTAGATATTCCAGTCCATAGCACTGGGCCCGGTGTTGCTTCATCTGTTTCACACAACTAAAGACCCAAAAGTTCAGAGAAGCAGAGTGATGACTGGAAGTATTAAAAGAGATTTCTGGAGATCATACACTCTGCTCCTCAGGAAAGTGCTTCCCACCTTTGGGTCCTGGTCCTCCTCTCTTTCCACACAGATGGAAATAAATCTGGGATGGGATACAGGTAAAGTGAGTGACCAAATGAGTGATTTCAAATGCCTGCATTGTATTCTGGCCAAGGGGGAAGAACATCACCTCCTGGGAGAGCCTGACAAAGTAACACTGCTGCTTCCTCATCCTGTAAACTCCAGAGCAGCTTAGAGATCTACATGAAACAGATCCCTCCTGTGAGAAGTCAGCATGCTGTCAACATGGCATTTCTCTACTGAGAAAAACGAATCTAAATTTAGAGCTTTACCTCAATACTAGCCCAACAGGAAAGGAAATACGGAGCCCAAAGAAAACACAAGTCTGGTAAGCCTGCAAACCTAAATTTAAAGCCTGTTTCTAAATCTGTTTAAGAGTGTATGCCCACCAACATGCCAGTCTGGGCTTTGTGCCTGGATTTCTTTTGCATGGAGACAGACATCTGGAAGAATCACAATGTAATATCCTGAGTTAGAAGGGATGCACAGGGATCATCCAGTCCAACTCCTGGCCCTGCACAGGACACCCCAACAATCCCAGCCTGTGACTGGGAGTGGTGTCCGAATGTGCTGGAGCTCTGTTAGCCTTGGGGCTGTGACCATTCCCTGGGGAGCCTCTTCAGTGCCCACCACTCTATGGGGGAGAACCTTTTCCTTATATCCTGCCTAAACCTCTCCTAACACAGCTCCAGCCATTCCCATTCCTGTCACTCGTCACCACAGAGAAGAGATCAGTGATGTCCCTCATGAAGAAGTTGTAGACCATGATGAGGTCTCCCCTCAGTCTCACAGAAGCTGATAAAAGCTCAGGCCTTCCCTGGTTCAGATGCTTTCACATCTACAGAATGCATCTTTGATGAAGGAAAAACCCCAGCATCCTGTCCCCCAGCCATGACTGTGTTCAGTCCGGAGCTAAATTACAGAAGTATTTGAAAACAAATGAATTTAAATACCCTGCAACCCAAGCTGTGTAGCTGTTTTGATAGATACACTCTTGGTTTATTTTATAACCCTTCTTCTCCTGGTACAAACTCTGGGTGAAACGGCACCATTGACTGTATATAAATGAAACATTTGACCAGGGCGAGTCACTGAGGGAAAGCTCTTCAGAAACCACAGCACTGCTCTCACTGTGCAACCTTTATCATGCACCCCAAACAAATCATATAGAAATCATGGAAGTAGAGTGTGTGTTATCAAAATATTAGGAGGGAACAAAAAAGAGTCATTTAGCTGCACAGTTAACTTTCTGGCCCAATAGAAAGAGCATGAATTTCTGTTAACTTCTCCTGCTCCCAATTCTAGTGCATTCTACTGCTGTTCATTTATTGATTGAAGGCCCTCTTAAGAGACAGAGATGGCAGAATTGCAATGAATCTATGACAGTCTTGAGCAGATCTATCCATCATTGTCACTGACCTCAACTAGGTTATTCACTTTGTTCAGCTCAGAAATCACAAATAACGTGTTCATTTGTGCCTGTCATCATATACCCAAGACATCTGTCATGCTATAAAAACATTACTTTTAAGCAGAAACCTCCTGTGCAATCTTATCAGATCTGTTCCTTGGTGCATATATGTCTTTCTCCTTTTTTTTCTCTCCAAATGTTTTGAAACGAGCACAAACTACAAATACAGTGAAACTGGCAGTTCAAAAAAAGGTTACTGTTCTCAAAACATAAAGAATATGATGACATTTCAGTAAACACTGTATTTTGTAGCTTAGAACATCAGTTAGAAGTAATTCCTTCAAAACATCTCATGGCAGGAAATCAGTTCAGCAAAAGCTATTTTCAGCTGATAACTCTGAAATAAGACATCAGAAATTACACTCTAAGTTCAAAAGCCCAATAATGGTAAAAAGAGATAGATTCAAGTGGAGCTGGTCCAAACATTTCGGCTGTATGTGTGTTTTTTGTTGTTGCAAAATGCCACTGAGGAGCAAAAGTTTTATTTTTTATTAGACCAAATGACTTCAAAGATAAATAAATAAATAGATTGTGCTTTTCTTTTTCTGCCAGACTACAGCAGGCTAACTGTGCATGCAACCTTGTTTTTTTTTCTAGCCATCAGCATTGAATCTTTAGAAAGATAATGTTTTATTGTGAGCTGTTTACCTCTTAAAGCTGTATTAGCTTTGCAACCCTGTGTCCTCCTTTGCAAAGCAGAATATGGAAAATCTCAGTGGATTAAATGCTCTATTTGCTCTCCACATGAATATGTCATAAGTGAATTATACTGACCATGTTCCACCCCTCCTGCGCACTGTGCACAGGGAAACAAGCAGGAGCAGGTCAGTACTCATCACCCATGATGATGTGCACCAAGTAACACTGATGTTACCTGGACCTTGCAAGCCCAAAATGATATTATTCCTCACTTTGTTGCCTGTTATCCTTGGCCTTCCCACTCTCCCCACTTACACAGCATTAAAAATGTAACACTTAAGAAATGCAGCTTTTTGAAACCGTGGAGTTTCCAGCAGCATATTTTGAGCAGGTGGCATTTAACATCACAAGCACTGAAATAACTATCTCTTTCACTGTACTTTTCTCTGGAAATGACAAACTCCTCAAGGACACATTATTCTCCACAGTTTTCAGATGGAGAGAAAGGGACCAGTGGAAGTGAGATTCAGCAGCTCTGGGAAGCAATGAAGTTGAAGGAAAAGTGCAGCACCCCCACCTCCTGCCCTAGCACTCTCTGCTCTGTCTTGGCTCCTCATGAGCACACCAAAGGTGACTTTTCCTTCCTGAGGTGGAGCCTCACTGGAGTATTTGGTGTAAAAATTATGAAGAGCCCTGAGCACCAGCCTTATTTGGAAGAAGTAGAAGTGGTCCTTTCTCCAAACTAGAAGTTTTTGGGGAAAATTAGATGAGACTGAGACCACTTTCCTGAAGACACTCTCTGCCTACCATAGGTAAAAAACCCATCAGGACTCTACTGTGTTTTTCCCCTTTGTTCTGTCTCAGTGTGCCAAGCAAGGGGACTCTCCTTTAGGATCTCAGGGTCTGGTACAAAGAGATCTTGTTCCTTTTCATCAAACACAGCCATACAGCACCACAGCATACCACTTCCTCTGCTCTTTCCCACTCTGGCATTGCCCAAATGTTCAGGCAGACAGGAATGAAGCACTGTCAGATGCTACTCATTAACAGAAATACCAGCAGTGACAACAGCCACTGTTGATGATAGAACATCTCCAGTGGAAAAAATGCAGGAAGTTTTACCAATTCTCACCCTACACATCCTCTGCTTGGGAAGAGGTTTCACATGCACAGCCCAAAGCCTACTGACCTAAAAAAGGACAGCCCTTGAACTAAGAAAGCTCTTAGCCACCACCATGTAGCAACCATCAGCTGAAACTGTCTCCACAGGCAGATCAGGATTAGATTATGCATATTTGTTTCATCAAACCAGGAAAAATGTCAGTTGTTGAGATGAAGAACTGCTTCTTGGCTGGGAAAAGAAGGAAAGTCTCCTTGTCAAGGTGCCTTGTGCTTAATGCACTCTGCCCTGGTGAAGGAGCTTGTGCTTCCATCTTCCACAGCAGCAGCTACCCAGAGGTTGAATGCTGTGCAGCCTGGATAGTGCAGCTGCCCAATTCATCCCAAAAAAGCAATGGTTTGGATCACACCAAAGTACCCAAACATGTCTATTGAAGTATCTGCTCTAAATTGGAGGTGGGATGAAACAGACAATTTTTATTTGGCAGTGTTGTCATTAATTGGCTTAAGTCTTGTTAAAAGTCTCGGTTGTTTGTAGCCACGGATGTGGCAAGTTGGACAGAGTTGCAGAAATTACAAAAGAAATAAACCACCAAAGGCGACGTAATTGAACATAGGGTGTGAATCAATTACATGATCCACGCATGGTTAAGAACAAGCAGGGATGCTGATGAGCATCTGAGGGCAATGGTGGGAAGATTTGTCGGTGAAAAAGATGTCACATGGAAATGATACTATTTTATGGAGCAAACAAAAAAAATCTCTGAAGAACTGCATATAACCTTATGCTTAAAGGTCTGGATATTTGAAAGACACTTCTGGCACCATGAACTAAGCCAATGCTGCAGGTCAGAGAACAGAAGTGCCTAATTTCAGGGATAAGGAAAAAGCAAAGAGAAGCCCTAACACACAGCTGGTAAAAATACACTCACACACACATGCAGAGTAAAATATTGTGAAATATTCTGTATGTAACTCAACCAAATTTTAAACTGCAAATTTTATTTTAAGATATTCGTGCTTTCCAGAATGACATCTTTATTGCAGCTGTCACTGAAGCACAAGGTCTGGTCTTAAAGGTAACAGTTGGTGTCAGATCAAAGTAGCTGCCTTTCAGCAGAGCATAAATGTTCCCCTCCTTCTGTAACTTCTCCACAGCCTGTCTTCAAAGCAGAAATCACACACATTTTCCAACACTCCCAAGAATATGCAAAAAACTGATTACCCAAATCAAATTATCTTTCTCTCCCTTCTGCAGGCTGGGGAATAGCTCTCAAGACAAGCCATTTTATTCCAGGATTGTTTCATTTCCTTGTCATCATTCCTCTTGTGGGACTTTGATCACTGAACCTTTGGCTGCATTTGATATTGATATAACCATCTACATCACATCACTGCAATTTCCAGGATGATGATTGATCCCATGAATCCACACCAAGGGTTGGATTTGCCATTTAATCCAGCAAAATGCACCTGAGATTTATTTTTTCCCAATGCTATGCAAAGGTGCCTAATTAGCTTTCAATGCTGTGAAAAGAAAAATGGAGCAAGGTATTTTGTTCTGCATTTTGTTTTAATGGTTTAACCTCAGCAGCATATCTGTTCCACAAAAGCTTTGAAAAGCATATAAATTAATGACAGGATATGTACCACAAAAACCATTGCAACTTCACCATCTAATTAGCACAATGTGGCAACATCCACACAGATACCCTGTTCACCACAATAATCTTTGCAAGACTTTATTTTCTGCTTCCAAAGTAACATTAAGGAAGACAGCTGCTCTCACATTCCACACATCAAGCCATAAACATTTATCAAGGTGTCAACAGAGAGCAACACTTCTGGGTTGTCAATATTTAATCTGCAGTAAAATTAAATGACAGGTCATTAGAACTAGTTCATCAAGTCAGGAGTTCAGTGCAGATGCTGAGCTGGATGTCAGAAAGCTTCTGAGCAAAGCATATGGAATCTTCTGCCACGTTTGACCATGGAAACGTCATGCAGGATCTGTATATGCACTCTACAGACACACAGCCCACAGCACGCCTCTGTGTTTTTAGGAACGGGTTGCATCAGCACCATCACCCCTGAGAAATCACCACACTGCAGCTGTGGACAGGCAGCCTTGAACCCTTCATTGATGTGACAGAGTCCAGCACAGAATGAAGAGCTGTCATTAGCTTTCAGCAATGGAATAATTTCCACATGCTTTGTCCCAGGGAACTACAGGTAATGTGCTAGTAAAAACCACACCTGCTAACCAAGAAGCTCTGTCCCTTGCTCCACTTTCTCATTTGAAGGCAACTGGAAGGCAGAAATTAAAGGATTTATGATCCTCTGTTAGAAACCTGATATGGTAGTCCTCCTCTTCATTAAATGACTGCAAATGGCACATCACTGTACAACCCTGTTTTTCCTGCACACTCTTCTTTCCCAAAGGAGGACCACAACCATTTCTGGCTTATTATAAAGTCTCAGCCACCAGCAGTGCAGAATAACAACACTCATTTGTCTGTGTTGAAGATTGCATGCAAGATGTTTTCCATTACCATCTGTATGGCTGATTACCTTGTCAAGTGAGCAGTTTGCCTTATCTCTCTCTTTGAATGACCACATTCACACCTTCCTCGGGAGGGGACCTCCGCTGATAACAGACTATTGAATATCGGTGCATGACTGATAAGAACTATAACATCCCATTGCGAGATGCTCCACCCAGAGGGAGGAGCCAAGCACTGCTACCCCATATACTCCAAGATTCTGAAATTGCAGTTTCAGTTTATTTTCTCCACGAGATTCCCCAGAGGAACAGCAGCTACCTTTTCCTCCTGGATCTTCAGAGGAAGACTACATTCTTCTCTACAGAACCCCCTTGCTCCAACAGAACCACACCTGATACTTCAGAGGACTGCAGCCACATTTTCAATCGGACTGCCACCAACACCCTGGCCGACAGGGTGTCAGGTTGGGTTCTGACTCTGTCAGTGTTGTTCCAGTGGACTGTATTGTTTATTTTATTCTTTTTATTTCTTCCCTATTAAAGAACTGTTATTGCCTGCTCCCATATCTTTGCCTGAGAGCCCCTTAATTTAAAATTGTAGCAATTCGGAGGGGTGGGGAGGGTTTACATTCTCAATTTCAGGGGAGGCTCCTGCCTTCCTTAGCAGACTCCTGTCTTTCCAAACCAAGACAGTCTGACTGTTAGAACTTCTTCCATTTCAAATACTTCTCCATGCTCTCTAAACTTTAACAAACTTCGCTTGATGGAAACTGATTCCTCAGACTACCCTGGGAGAAGCACATAAAGAGAAAACCTGTCCTTGGGCTGACTATCAGCAGCCGTGCCTTCACACCCTTTGTGCAGCTCAAAAATGAGGCAAAGGAAGTGGTGAATGCTGAAGAAACTTGTCTGGCCAGGTCTAAGGAGAGGACAAAAGCCCCTCTGCCTTATGGTTGTAGCCTTGCCACACGACTTCCTTTTACTCATTTAACCAGTAAGGGTAAAATACTAATTACCTTCACTAAAGAAAAATTTCCCAACCTACAGCCAAGCAAATCTTTTTACTTCCTCCACACATTCTTTGCAACTAAGAAAAAGAGCACTGCAGTTTTTATACTAGCACAGACCTGAGGGCAGAATGTAACTGCGTAAGGCCTGTTCCTCATATTTCCCATTGGTTTATGTTTGTTCCAGTTCTCTCTTTAATGGGCAATTTTCTTCAAAAAATTTTCTCCTTCAGAGCACATTACTGTTCTTAATTAGAACATTCCTAAACAATTCCCACTCAAACTTCTGTTCACCACAGATAACTCACAGGCAGGTATCACCCACCACTGCCATCATCAGAAAGGTGCTTGGGGAGCTGCTATGGTCTTTGGAAAGCCCCCTTGTCAGAATATCAGAATCAACTCTGCTCTTCTACTCTACGCCATTTCTTCTTTCTTGCAAGGTCAAAATTCTTCAAGGTAGTGTCATCAAAATAAAGTTTTTGAAATGTAATTAGGTGACAATTATTTGTGGGTATATTTCTCTTTTGCAGTGTGCATGTGGTTGTATTGTAATTTTCACCTGCTATCATATGCATTATGTGCCTTCCAATTTGATTTTTTTTTAACACGTCAGAATAGGAAAGCCAGAACTGCTTTCTCTGCCTGTTCTGTCAATCTGCACCTGCCCTACTTATTGTTCATGTGTCTAATTTGGCATAAGGTGACACATATCCCTGGCACAGGCATTTACATTTTTGCATTATTGTGGCTTGGAAGATTATTTTTTACTTAGATGTGTCCTTCGTAATTAGGCTAATAGAGGAAATTTATTAATTTCCTCTATTAGCCTAACGTGGGGAAGTTGTGCACAGCATCGGGAGAAGGCAAGTGGGTGACTGCGTGGGCAATACCACATACAAGGCTTGTAGTGAGAGACTAAGGCTTTTCACGGGGTTTTTAAATTGTTCTTGGGGGTTTTTGGTGATTTTGTTTTGCTTTGGTGATTTTGTTTTGCTTTGGTTTGGCTTCTTTACAAAATTACTTTACTTTGAACTAAAGAAAGATCCCCGCTGCCGTTCCGTCCCCGTTTCTCCCGGTGC
>NW_005054630.1:176216-244385 GCF_000277835.1 Geospiza fortis
CCAGGCCCCTGTAGATGCCATCCTCCCGGCTCGCTGAGTGCTGTCACCCACCCAGAGGGACCCGGGAGACACAGCTCGCCCCAATTGCCTGTGCCAAAGCGGGCAGGGTGGGGAAACAGGAGTGGTGCCCCGGGACTGACACTGGGAGCTTCCAATGGCAGCCACCCAGCCCCGGAGGAAGCCTCACCTTCAGTCCCTTTTCACTCCATTTTAACTCCAAATAACCCGCGTGAGAGTGGGGGAAGAGTGAGGATAACATTTTACCAGGAGGAGGGATGTATGTCTCGCATGGTGAGAGGTCGAGCTTAGTGGATTTTGATTTGGCAGTGTACTGAAACATACCGAAAAGCTTTTGCAGATGACTGGAACTAATGGCAAGTCCGCTCTTCAAAACAGCAATAATTTAAAAGTTTCAGGGTAAACCACAGGCCTGCAACATGAAACAATGGTATTTTACTCATTTGGCTGTGGAGGTGTTCCTTTGAGGCAAGAGCGTCAGGGACAGGTAGCATTTTGTGCACAGTGGTTTACCAAAGTGGCTAGTCATAAAATGGGAGTTACATAGCATATATCTAGATATTGAATTTCTGCTTGAGTAAATAATTGCCAGAATTAGGTAATTCTACACTAACTTTGCTTCTTAAGCAGAAGTGCTCATCAAGGGAAGTTCTTTCCTTCTTACTTTTGTTACCAACCTGATAATTTTATGATTTCTAGTACATTAATTAGCCCTAATAACATGTAAATATGAGTTACAATTTAAGGATATGCTTGAGGCACAGTGGAGATTCTACTGGGATCAGGGAAGTCGTTTCACCAGCATTAAATCAAGTGTCAAACTGCCAAATCAGAGTGTGTCCAAAGTTTTCTCTTGAGAAATGGCCATAAGTATTTTATGCCTGGAAGTCTTAAATCAAGTGTCCATAGCTCTGCCCTGAAAGCTCCTGTTTTAACTTTCTGAGGTAATCAGATTACCTAGAATAGACCCAAACCCTCTGTGTGCAAGCCTGAGAAAATACCAATTTAACTTCAGTCCTGATTCTGTATCTCAGAGACATATTTGCACATTACTTCTGTAAGCCCTATGAAACACAGGATATAATTTTATTCCTCTTAAGAAAGGCAGTAAACAAGCCATGGCAATTGCATTCTTGAATTCATATTCAGCTCTGCTCAACTAGAATCAAGAACTCAGTGTTGAATTAGGATTTTGAATTTAGTACAATGCTTCTGTTGCTGGCTTTCAGGAGTGGGACACATTTCCCAGAGACAGACGAGGATCTTCTGCTCCTACAGTCATTGGAGTAGTGGAAACTAGTGGAAGTGTTGCCACACCCCTGGACAGATCTCAGGCTACCTCATCATTATCATAATAAGTAATAGATATCAAAGCTGTGTCTTTCATGAAGGGCTGCTACCTATTACAAGAGTAACTGTACATGTTCGTCTTAAAAACTAACAAAACATTTGCATCAGACTTACATAAAAGTAGAAGTACAAGTCCAGTACACCCGGAGGCACAGTTGATTTATGCTGGGTGGGTGTGTTGGTGTGATGACCAGCCCGTAAGGGGAAAGAAGCACCTAAGAAAGAAGAAGAAACTGTACAGCCTCAATTGCAGAAACAACATATAATGAACCCCCTTTCCCCATCCCCCTGTGACTGCTGAGAGTGATGAAGGTAGAGAAACTGGGTATAAAATTAAGCCTGGGAAGAAGGCAGGAAGTGGTGGGAGGACCTTTTAAGATTTCTTCTAATTCTCATTATCCTACTCTGATTTGATTGGTAATAAATAAGCAAATTCCCCAAGCTGAGTCTGTTTTGCCCATGAGATAGTTGGTGAGTGATTTCTCCTTGCCCTAATCTTGACCCACAAGCTTCTTTTGATATTTTCTTTCCCCAGACCAGCTGAAGAGGCAACTTGATAGAGTGGCTCTGGTGGGCACCTTTGATCCAGCCATGATCGACCCACTGCAGGTTTTCACCAGTGAGCAGCATTTTGTCATTCCGCATGATATTGCACTGCACACAGCTGTAGGCACACCCACCACAATTGAAATGTTATTTTTGCACCAGTCCATACCCTTTCTCTTCCCATGTGTCATGATCATTTCTGCCAGACACTGAAGTGTAAGTGGTTTCTTAGTGCCCTAAGGCAGCAAAGGCATTTAAGGAAACTGAAAAGACTAGAAATAGTTTTAAACTCAGAAACTTTCACATAAGCTTTGTTATTCATGGAGCTGTCCTGCAGAACCAGCAAAAGCCCATAGAAATATGACAAACTAGCTCCCTGGAATTAAAGATTGTGTCAAGGACCAGCTTCCTCAATCCCTGTGATCCTGACACAAATTCACCAGGGTGCACCACGGTTCTCATAGCACCAGTGCCAAGACCTGCTGTTCTGCAGAAAATAAAGTAATTAAGACATCCCTGTTGGAGAGAGACTGTGAGTAAAAAACTTCTTATTTAACATTTTCAACATGTTTTCCCTTGAGGGCTTTTTGATACAGTGTAATGTAAGATTGTCAATAGAAACTTACTGATCCTTTGTAACGGGGTTCAAGAGAATAAATTCTATCCCACAAATCAATCCTATATACTTATGCAGTCCCTATGAAAGCCAACAGAGCAATGCTTAACACAAGAATTGATTTGTCACTAGATAGTCTTTTGAAGGGATGTGTTAATACACAGACCAAGACGCCTCTGAAAATTCCCTGCGTTGTGAGAGAGGTGATAAGTGTAAAATGAACAGACAAAGCACAGTCAATGTAAAAAAGGTTTTGAAAGTAAGAATCTGTTGAAATCCCCTGAAATACAAATGTTAACAGGAAATACAGATGTTGGCAAGGACTGAAGGAAAAAAGAGTCTAAACATTGTAGGCAAAATTTATGCTATACTCACAAACTGAGTATATTCTGGGAATATACAAACTGGGAAATTCAACATTTTCCCATTAACTGAGAATTAACAAGGTATTAATGAGAATAAATATGTGACCTTAAAAGTTTTTCATTTAAAAAGCAATAGCAACTATTTCTAGAATAAAAATGCCAGTAAGTCTGCAAAAAGAAAATCACCACACCTTTTCTTCTAATATCCCAAATAATAGAGAAAGTCAAAGCTCATTTAAACTGACCAGATTTGGGTTTTAGTCTTTTATCAAACACAATGTCCCAGCAGGACAGGAAAGATCTAGTTTCCAGTCCTTCCCCTCCCAAAATCATTCAAGTCAGCAGAGTGTGGAGATGGGGACTGGCATCATGCTGGTTTGTTTCAGGGAGGAGGCAGGGGCATGTTGCCAGCAATCTCCACCTAGGATAAGCCTGAAGCTGAGAAGAAGCCCTTCCCAAATAAAATCTCATTGAAACTTCTTATAAAACAAGGAATGTTTTATAAGAAAAATACAAAAAAAAAAGGTCAAGAAAAATACCAAAAAAAAACCCCAAAAGGTCATTTTTCATAAGTGTTTCTGAGGACTCCCAGTCAATTTTACCCTCAAATCATCTTTAATAACAGGCTGGTGAATTGCAGTGCCCTGCAGGGCTTCAGGCTGCAGTACTGCAGCAGAAAGGAAAGCAGGGCTGCTAAAGATATAATTCAAAGAGGACCCCCCAAACTCTCTCTTTCTCAGCCTTTTTTATAAGTGTTTCATCTCTACAGCAAAAGTCAGCTATCAGGGGGAGCCCTTTCATTATTTTTGCAATATGTTTGTCACTCAGCTCACTGGACACTTCCACAATGGATGCTTGTCCTGCTGTTTATAGTCCTTGAAACAAAAGTGTGTGACATTATGGGGAGTGAAAGCTGAACTTCAGTTTCATTTCTATGGGCTGTTTGCTCAAGAGTTGGACTCAATGATCCTTGTGGGTCCTTTCCAACTCAGAAAATTCTGTGATTCTTTAAAGTAGTGGCAGACTTGTAAGAAGATGTCCTAACGGTAAAAGATAAATATCAAGTAACTGGAAAGGGACCAGTGTAATTATCTTTAGAGCTGGTCCTTCTTTGACCAGGTTAGGAGAGCTCCAGAGGTGCCACTCAGCCTCAAGGCTTTTTTGATTCTATGATAGATTTCAAACAAACAATATTACTCCGTCCTATTAGAGTATAAGTGCAGGTTCTGTAGTATGCAGTAACAGCTTTCAGAAACAAGGTTTCCTTAGTAAAATTCCTGAGCTCTTGCTCAGCTGCTGGCAAAACCAAAAAAGAAACATTTGCTGAAGATGCATTCTTAAATTGCACGAATGAGAGGCCTGAGGCTTTTCTGCCTAAAGCTGTCCTGCTGCTGGTGTTAAACCTGAGTCCTCAGCATGACCCCTCACTGATGCCCAAGGCTAAGTCCTACCCACAAATCCAAAATCAGAGCATGGAAATATCTTCTCAGGCTTGAACATGATGTGCAATAAACTACATTAGATTGAGGGCACTCAACTGAAGGCAGCATAGATTCAAACTGTTTCTGAAAAGAATTTTTCCACATGTCTTCCTTTTCTCTTCCCTGCACCAACACTTTCACAGCTGATCTACTAGAACAAGGTGGGGGTTTTTAATTTTTTTTTTTTAATTTTTAATTTATTTTTAATGCTTTTTTCTTTTTTAAATAGAGTTCATTTTTATGCCTGAGGATTTCTCTGACCTAGCTCAGCATGGGGTCATGAAAGGTGTATGGAAGGAAGATGGAATCAGTAGAAATGTTTTCCCAAGTCAAGCAGGGAACAGAACTCCTACCTACTGTGTAGTCCAGCACCAGCCAGGCGTCCTGTCTATGTACTCTCCCTCCACTGTTTTATGCCTCTCTGCCAGGAAGATGATCAGGACAACACTAACTCCTCAACCTCACTCCCATTTAAAATTTCCACTTGGAGTTTTTAGGTTTTTATGTTGGCATTTAATTGAAAACAAGTAAAAAAGGGCATTATAAGTGAAAGTAGGAATTAATATGTGCTAGTGAATTCTGGGTGTAAGTTACCCCTTTTGCCTTTCTTAAACCCATCCAAGCTGACCAGGTAACCTGCTGACCCTATAAACTCCATGTCTAACCTCCTCAGGCAGCAATTAAATAAAGAGCAGATGATGGAAGAGTAATAAATTAACTGTGTCTAGAATCATCCTTCTCCACTGCCTTTTTTGATTATTCCTTCCATGTGCTCCTGTGGTAGTTACAGGGCAGATCAATGACCTCAAGATTGCTGGAACTGCTTACACTTCCTCACAAAAGCCACTGCAGGAAGGATGGCCTCACCCTCACCTCAGGCAATCATTTTTGAGAAATAAATAAAACTACCAAACAAAGGTGTTTTTCTCCAGAAGCCAGGCATGTCCTGGTCTCTGTGCCACCTCTTTCTGGACATCATGTTGCCTCTCTCCACCTTTTCTGCTGCAACTGCATTGCAGATACTTTCACAAAGACCAGACATGGTTTAACTAATTACATTGGGAAATAAGTTGTGCTTGTTTTCAGATTTTGCTCATTTAATACCCCTGTTGTAGGCATAGAAACCAGACTGAGAAATACATTAGAAAGCCTGTGAGGTAAGTTCACCTAAGGTGTGGCTAAAAGACTTATGGTAAACATCAAATAAATCTTCCAACTAAAGACTCAGAATAAGAAATGAAACACAATCTTTCAGTTTTTGCAGCTGAAGGAAATCAGTGGCTAATTGCAGGTTTCTGTAGGCATTTCAAAATTAAAATACCAGAATGACCTGGAGGAAGGATAGTGAGAGGTTTTTTTGTACAGGCCCAGTGAGGGTCCGTGGAAGTCACAGGGAATCTGTCCTCCACCCCAGAGCCTCTCTCTTTGCCCAGCAATTGCCCTGAGCCACGTGATTGAATCACATTACTTGTCTTCCTTAGTTACTGCTAGAGTAGATTGAGATATTCCTCTGCTTTCTTGTGTCAGATAAAAAAAAAATCAATAAAAAAATAAAAATCAAAACAGTTGCTGCTTTAAGGCTGAGGACCAGATGCTTAAATACTCCCAGTCCTTTCTTTGGTGAAAGAGAACTGTTTTGATGAAGTCTAATATTATGATTGTACTCTATTCATGGGGTTGTTTAATAGCAGTATAAACCTGCAGCACAGCATTCAAATACATGAAATGTATAGGTTCCTTTTAAAATTAAAACATTATCATTAAAAACAATAAGTAGATTTACAAGCAACACCTCTAATACTTATTCTATGTACAAATCAGGACAGCTACAGGCTAAATTCTTCTCTCATTAGTATGGTGGCTGTTTGAATGTAAAATAAGTCAGTCTTTATGCTAAAATTCATTGTTTTCCACAGTGTTAAAGGACTACAAAGTTGTATTTCTCAGTTATTCAAAACCCTGAAAATATAAAACCCTGAAAATCAAAGTCTGTCTCTTAAATCATGAATCACAAACTTTTGAATTTAAAACATTTTTTATCTGTGATGCAAATAAATCAGATCTAGGAGAAACAGTGATCATAACTGAGGGTGAAACAATTTTCTTTCACCCAGAAATGTGCACCTTTTGTTAGCAGTAAAGGTATCAGGATGGAAAAATATTTCATGCTAGCACTGAAACAGTATTAATGCACTGAAGACTCTTTTGAAGTGTTCCCCTTTAGGTATCATTAAATGGTACTGTGTCACAGATTCCTTTCACTGAATAAAACAGTGATTTAAAGACATTCTATTATTGTAATATAATTTTGTTCTGTTATGTTAGTCTGTGATGCTTATATTCATATCTGTATTTTAAAGACAGTGATCCAGGAGGAATATGAGGCTGAATGGACACTGAGACAGGGGATCTAAATCTATGCCTTCATTTGACTTAAGAAAACACCATTCACTGGTTAAGGTAAACTTTGGACTCCAAACAGACACCAGTAATAAGAGAGTTGAGAACTCTTTTGGTGGAAGTCTTAAGAAAATCAAACCAGCTGTAGTGAACCTAAAAAAATACCTGCAGGGGAAGCACACATAATCCAACTGTAAACAATATTTTCATTATAGTCATGATGTGAACATGTCATGGATAATTTTCTTTCTGCAGAAAACAAACCCAAAATCTTACACAACTTGAACAAAAAATGAGAATGTTTTAACCTGTTAAGAAGATTTGTGCTGCAGATTACTAACCTGACACACACAGTGTGTCTATGATAAAGAAATAACAGTAAGGATTCCATTTCAACTCTTCTTGTGCAGAGGAATTGAAAGCTGACTATTTTGAGGCCAATATGCATAGTCAAATTAATGATTTAGTGGCAATCCAGAGGTGAGATGTTCTCAGTTTCTGTAGGTAGGGGGAGAAGTGAGCATGGAACATGTGTCAGTTCACACACCACAAGCCTCCTTGATCACTCCACTCTTTCTGGTACTGCTTCCTCCAAGATTGCAATGTAAGCATCCATCAAACATGGTAAAAAATGCAATTTCTTTAAATACTTCGTCACTACTTTACTACGTTGCTACCACTTCATAATGTTTCATTCATTTCTGCTCCAAAGTAATTTGTACTCATCTCTCACAAACATGTTGATGTCATTCTGACTGGAGTTCTGTAATCAAGACAGGGACTGCCCTTGCTCTGCTGTTGATGGCTTCAAAGTTATAGAAGAAATAGGCTTTGAATTAAGGTCTGCTGATTAAATTTAAGGACTTATATGCTACTGTAACCAGTATGGATATTTGCTGAATCATAATTAGGTTTCAAAGTTCTGTTTACACTTGGATTTTCCATCAGATTTCTCTCCACTAGCCTGGCATCTGCCCTTAAATTTGCCCTCCCAACTGTGTGAGAGCCCATATGTCAATGCTTGAGGCTCTCCCCTCCACCCAGAATGTTTGCTAGGCAGACACCTATTGAACTACTGTGGATGTAATTTTTATATCCTGCTGTAACAGCAGCCATCAATTGACTGTAGATCACAGACTATAAACTCTGTTTATTGCTTGAAAAGTTATAAGCCTAAGCATCATTTATCCAATCTCTCTAAATATTTCAACACAGAAAAAAAAAAATGAAGTTCCAAAGGAAACCCAGGCCCTGGAAGCACATCAGGCCCCTGACCTTACCAGAGAACTGTGTTAATTCTACCAGCCTCTCCTTTGTACAACACCAACTCTCTGTCTCCTCAAGGCAGGACTGCGCTATGCAGCATCTGAGCTCCTGTTAGAAAAAAGAGCCAAAGCCACAATAGGCAACATACGATCCCCCTTCCCTGGTTCTTGTTAGATAAGATTTTTATGTCACTGTGGAAAACTCTTCACAGAAGTTAGTGCTACCAGGTGATTTTTTAAGTACCAGTAAGCTTTCCTGGCTACCCTCAGTCATTAGAAGTTGTTTACTCTCATAGCATCCAGGCCACTGCTGTAGTTGCTGAATCACTCCTCTTGGGACCTATCTTGGTACCCTGGGATGCTCTGTGCAATGTGGAGGGAGGCAGGCAGAGTCCCACCATCCCCACACTTGATTAAGTTCACTGTGCTGCTGTGTGGAGAATCTTGTGCTATCCAGTTTACTGTGAAATCATTCTTAGCTCAGGCCACATCGAAGTAAAATGCAAGTAAAATCATTCATTGCTTTCAGTATAGAAGCAGCTACAGAGACTTAAATGAAGAATGAACCAAAAAGCACTTTTAAACTATTTATGGCTAAATTCAATCAGAAGTGATATTGCTCCCCCACTGGCAGACTGACTCATCACTTTTCCTAACACTTTGCTAGGGAATCTCTGCTTACTCATTTTAATGAGTAAAAGTCTGTTTCTTATGGCACATTCTGGTTTGTACAACCTGGCCTTGTGAAGACCTAGGGCTGAGACAGATTAAATCCTTCTTTACCTTGGCCATTCTGTCATGTTCGTGAAATTATCTGTCTTTTCCTCTGTGCTGAAATAGTTTCACTTCATTCAGAGAAACCAGTTTTTTGAACCCAAGCATCAGTTTCTGTGTGTGGTTAATTAACTCTCTCACCTAACAAATTAAAATCTCTTCTTTTAGTAAGTGTCTCCTAGATCTTTGCTTAGGAAATGTCTTTGATGCTAAACCTCTTATGAATCTGTCTGTGAGGACACTCATGGTTGGGGTAATCTCCCCCCAGCACCCCACATCTGAGCACACTGGATGCAGCATCCACTCCATGTACAGTATTCCACGGCCCTTTTGTCACCCACATCTTATTTTCCTTTACAGAAGGGTCATTCCTTTGGAAAAGGTGGCAGAATATCACTGAGGAGGTACACTAATGGTTGCCTTCCAAAAGGTTCAAATTCAGCCAGCCAGAATTTAAGCAGTGTTAGAGATAAAATCTCCTTGTTATCTTCCATTTCTGGCTCTCCTTGTTTCTTACTAAATTGTACCTATGCCCCATCACATTTGTTTTGATTTCTTGGCTTTTGAGTTACCTTTTTTCTTATAAGAGTTCCAACCTTCAGGTGTGTTAAAGGACGTTATGCTTCTAGGGAAATATAACAATTTTAGCTGTAAAAGGAGCACTGCCTCTGTCTTGAAGAATGTCATCTCTTATGCCCTGTGGCTCACACCTAATTAGTGTACTTTTCCTATATCCATTTTCTTATTTTGAAAATTAATAGACTTCATAGTGCACTGGGTAGCTGGGAGGAAGCAGAGGGTCACTGAAGAGATGATCTGAAAAAGTCCAGCATGCCCTTAGGACAAACTCCAGAGATATTAATAGTCCAGAGATTATTAAGCACCAGCAGTTTAAGAGGAAGAAAAAGCAACTCACCAAAACAAGAGTTGAGTAAGGAGCACAAAGGCATTAAAAATCAATGTGCTATAACTTCTGCTACCAACCAGCTTGGTCAACTCTATTCCAATGTGCTGGCTGGCTAACTCATAAGAGCTCACAATCACAAAAGGGAAGTTCTGTGCTAAAAGTTTTAAAAAATGGAATAATGCAGAGTTTCTGACCAGGAGGTTCAGAGAAGTGAACAGCAAGCAGACCTACTCACTGCCTGTTCAGCCATTAGAGAAAGGTAATTCCTTTGACAGGGCACTTTGCCAGCTCTGACTTACCTGGCTGAGCCATTTTGGAGTAATTAGGACCATTTCCATTTCAGAGTAGTCCTGTCCCACTCTTGCTGCTGCTCATTGGAGCAGGCAGCAGCTGAGAGTCTTGCAGAATGGATAATAAAAGAAAAGTGCAAGTATGGTGGATTCTGCTGGTGCACGTGCATGTTAAAAGACAGCGAATTGCTCTGTGGCAAAAATGGCATTTTCAGACAATAAACACAGAGATAACTACTGTGAGGGGAAAGGGTAGTACTGCTTAGAATTGCCTGGTATGAGAATTTAGGTAGAAATTATTAGATCACAATTATTAAGCGAGGAGAGAATGATGCTTAATAATTCTAAATTTCCCAATCAAAGCTGATAGGTATTTTCAGAACATTTTTGGAGGAAAAACATTTGAATGATATTTCATTAAGAACTTGATCTTATTTTCTTTGTTACAAAAGATTTGCAAGAATTATTTGCTCTAGCTTGTTTTTAGTTTAACATACCTGAGCACCTGCGTCCACATTGATTGTCCCACTCAGAAGAATAATTGGTGGCGGGGGGGAACCTCAGCAATCAAGTTTTAGTAAATTGCTGTCTTTTTCCTCAGCACTTTCGTCTCCTACTCCCTATGTCCCTGATAAGAGCAAAGATCTTTTTATTCTCACAGCTGCTGCTCAGCACATCTTGACCTACCATGTGCTGTGGCAAGTATTGGTATAGGTCATTAAAAAACTTAAATTAGAGATTTGGATGAAGCACAAAAATTCCCAGTCTGTGAATTCTAGATGAATTTGTAGTGTGATTGTTTTTTTCATTATGCCTTTAATCAATCTATTTGTATGCAACATTACTCAGACATAACAATAGAACTGTCCTTATTATAGATGAACAGGAATTTTGTCAAACCTCAACAAAATGTGAAGCAAAAGTGTCATCAGGTACAGCATGACCAGTTTCAACTTCACTTTTAAATTAACTTCTATAACACTGTAGCAAAAAGACACATATCTGCATCCAAAAATGTTTTACAAGCGTAGCAGTGCTTTTTCTCACAATTCTCTCATGCTTGTCACAAAAAACTTACACTGTCTGGAAAAGGAAATGTTCTAGGGTATATGATCAGTCATTAATTTTGAAAGCTTCCAAAATTCCGCAGTTCCTCCTCTTCTAGAACAAGCTTTTTACTTCAGTTATTCAGAGATTTCATTTGAGGGGAAAAAAAAAAAGGAGAGAAAAAAAAAAGAACATAACAACAACAACAAAACCAAAAACATCTAATTCAGAATTACTAAATTTCACATATTTCATATTCATTTTACCAAAACATCCTAAAGAAATAATAGAATAGCAGAATTAGACAGAAAGAGCATGCAAAGATAACAAAAGGGGATTTTGACCTTTGAAAAAATGACCAAAAAGAGCAAAAATTCACAGGAGTTCTTGATGGTTCCTGTGGAGGGCCCAGAACTACAGCAACATCGTGTTGCACAAAGGAGGACAACACAGCAGAAGTCAGACTGGTGGAGGGATGAAAAGATAAAGGATGAAGGTTTTTACAGACCACATTTGAATCAAGTACCTGGAGAGTCTTTACGCAGAAGCTGGGGCTGGGGGGAATTTTGCTAAGTACCTGTTCTCCAACGTGTTGCACTCCAACACTGCAGCTATTTGGGTCCCGAGATCTTCACGTGCAGATGATCGTATCTTGGTGTCTAAAATCAGGAAATAAAGGAATGGCTTAAACACTGTGCAACTGGTTTGCAAAGGAAGGAGCAAACTGCAGACCTGATGGTAAAATGGTTTTCATGCCCTTACAACCCACGTAAGTTACAGTCCCCAGGCCGTGTTTTGCTTACTCAACATACAGAAAAAGGAATAAGTGCTGTGTCTGGCATGACTGTACGTACTTCTGATGACATTCTTCTGAAGACAACCTGGTACACTGAGTTCCAGTGAGGGCATTGATACATAATACAAAGAGATCCCAGTGGTTTCTAAAAGCAACAGGCAAGTGAATCTTATGAGCTCAGAAATGAACAGGGGAAATCTTGAAAAACAATTCTTCAGCAAGTAAGGCAGGGGTTTTGTGCCAAATCTAAGGACTTTTTTGCTGAAATTCACAACAGGAATGTTGTTGAGAGAATACTGAAAGAAATACTGGAACACAAAGTGCTCCAAGGAGAAGTGTCTGTGGGGGCAATAATTCACCAGAAACAAGAAGTCTGCAGCCCCAGGAGCAGGAACACTGAGGCAGCCTGCTGTGCTGCTCTGAGAGAGGCAGGAAACAAAGGATGGAGTGGCATGGAGGTGTTGTGGCCATGCTCTGTTTAAAGCAATGCAGCCAAAGGGAGCTAAGACAACGAAGGGTCCAAAAAGTGACCAAAAGTTGAACTTCACTTCATTAACTCAAGAATATATATTGCTTTTAACATTCTCTCATATGCCCTCATAACAAAATAAAAGCTGCATATGCATGGCAAGTGGGAATAAAGTCCCTCAGATTTCACCTGGTCATAAAATTACATCAGTTAGAACTTTACCTTTTTCCCACTCTCAAAGTAAAGACTTAAGAGGGAAAGGAGGTCAGAGGAGACTCCACCTTTCTGTTCTGGGGCTGTTGAAGGGCTGTGCCCATCTCCTCCCCCATAAAGAGGCCTATGGAATAAGCTCCATTCTCTGGTGATATCACTGACTTACCTTTCTGATAGCAGTACCATGGCAATTTCTGACCCATATTCTGCCACAGGAATGAATAAATCACACTGTTCATGAAACACTATATTGAGCATGACCAGACTTAGAGCCCTGAATTTGTTCTAATCAGAAATGGAACCCAGCCACAACAAGCCTCTCTGATCTCTGAGGCACAGCTGGAGCACAGGGTAGGTAGGATATATTCTGCCAAATTTCATACTTTAAAATATTTTCTGTGAAAGTGTATGATTAAGTTCTTTCAGGTGTTTGGACAGACGATAATACACAGCTAAGAAGGGGAAGATCTTGCTGCCTCTGGGCCCACTGTGCCTGCTTCTACTCTGCTCTGAAGTTTTCCTAGGCAGTGGCTTTTTGGCTTCCCAAATACTTCAGCTTTCCTTTCCACGTGAGACAGAAGGTGTATGTACAATTTGCATGTTTTCAGTGTGGGCTCTGCCCCTTTCTGGAGGCAGGGCAAAGCAGAGCCCTTTACAAAGGGAATACATTTTTTCCTTCTCTAAGGTAGCAGCACAGCCCAACCAGGACAAAAGCACCATGCTGCAAAACATGGCAGTCACATAAAAGAAAAAGGAGTCACCACTCTGGGAACCTGCTATTCACATAAATAAAGCAGAACACTGTGTCAGGAAACCACAAACATACAGTCAGGCTTCATTAAAGAAGGGAAATCCTTCTCTCTTGAACTGCTGTGAGCTGCTCAAGGATGACTGTAGCTCCCTCTCCTGAATTTGAGACTCTTCCAAAGACAGAGTGGGAAACTGAGATAGAAATTGCTCTCAGTTTTATGCTGATTTCATGACTAAAGAATTTTCCTTTTTTTTCACTAAGCAAATGGGAAGTCATACCTCATCCAGGTTTTTCTGTTCTTTTGGGTCAGTTCTAGAAAGATCTAACTCACAACTGTGTCTAATCTGAAGTCCTATCACTGCTGGTTTTTGACTTCTGAATCTAATTCCTCCAGGTACCCAGACCTGAGAAGATCCTGGTATCTACTGGTTTTATTAGGGCAATGATGAGGTGTATGTTTTTATACTTCTTTCAGACTTCATTTTCCAAAGCTCAGTTTCCTCATCCAAATGAAAACAATGACACTCACTGACAACACAGAACTCAAAGCAGCTAGAATGAAGGAAGAATGTGATTTTCTGCTTTCTCTTTAAAAACTATGCTGTCTGTATTAGCTCAGTAGATTCTAAAATACTCATTTTCAAATGCAAGCTTTAATTATTACCCTGCTGTCTGAATTCATGCCCCCAGGTATTCAAGTGTTCTTTTTGGCCAGATCTTAAACCTCACAGCCACAACTTAGAGCTACAGTGAATTTAACAATCCAAAACAATGATTGCACAGAATCAACTGACAACAGGTAATTGCATCAGGAAAAAGAAATATGATACTAAAAGGTTTTGTTGCACCCATAAATGAGCTACCTTTATAAGAATGCCTTAATCTGCTAAACATTTCTAAATGGGTTTACTCTAATTCTCCTTCAAATCTTGAATTTATGACTTTAGTTTTAATGGACTTATTCACTGAATTCTGAGTGTTCTGAACAGGTTCAACTGAAACATTTATTTTAAATAAGTGTAAATTATACACTGCAAACATGCACTTTGTTTTCTTCATATTATAATGTTTCAGTTTATTACAAAATAGACTTTTTCCCCTTGCTCTGCTATTTCAGTTTGTCTTTTATGGATATAGCTGATTAAACTTCAATAACTTAAGGATAGGGTTTAAATTCTCCCTGTTGAGCCTTTATGTATGATACATTTCACACTTGGATTTACTTCCACTCTGCAGACAAATGCAATGTGTACTTCAGAATTGTCTTGAGTGTTTTCTGTGCTCTTTACTTTCACATTACCACTACTAGTTACTAACAGCTTTTAAAAAGAGCGATTAGATGTTCTCCATTTTTTATTTTCTTGATTGTAGGACTCATAAAAATCTGGCTTATTGCTCTGTGAAAGAGCATTTTTTTCTCTATGGCTCTAGGAGCTCTGAGCTAACCCATTCCTTTAGTCAAGAAGAGAAAGATAATTATATTTTTGTATTATCAGTATATTATACATTATTAATGCTAAGTTGACAACCTGCAGGTCTTCTCAGTTTTTTTTCCAAACAATTCACCAAACAATCAGTGTCTGAGGGCCAGTGACAACCAGTCAAGTCAGCACTTTTTAAAGGTCAAAATTTTCCATATAGCCCAGATCAAAGCTGGGAGTTTCAGCACTGCATTACAGGGGTTTTGTGCATCAATATCCTAAGTATCTCTGGATAAACTAGTAAGGACTGACTCCTGACACAGTGACCTGCCTCTCCATCCCTCCTGCTGCCCGGACTGTCCAAGAAGCTGTGGCACTCCTCGGGGAGGAGACTTTTTGGCTTGTGAATCAAAAGGTGTTCAGACACCACTTCTGCATTCTTAATTGCTCTGTGCTCAGCAGCTTCTAGCCCAGTCTGGCAAGATCCCAGATGTAGCTTATGATTGATGAAGCCCAAATTTCAGGAAAGCATCCAGGACTTTTCACCTATACCAACATTTTGGAAACAGAGACATATTAGCAGAGCACAACCACCTGAAACTTTGGCTGTTTCTTTGACATTTTATATCCTGGTAGCCAGAGAACACTAGACAGAGCAAAACAGAAATTATCTTGTTTCTGAATGAAAGCTGAAAGTAGAATATATCACTGAAGGGAAGTCAGTTATGGTATCTGCATGTTCCATTCATGAAATCAGAATAACCTGAAGAAAGGAGGAAAAACTGGGGAATTACCACAGGAGGATGAAGAAACTCCTTTCTCCTATGTCCCTAATTAACCTGACATGGATCACTAGCTGCAGGCTGTGTTTGTCACCTTTGAATTATTTATCATTTGTTGAAAAGAAATGGTTACTATTCGACAAATGGCTTCTGGACAGGGACTGTTTAATCTCTTCATGCTCAGAAGTTTCCATGGCAACAGGCAAGTCCTTGGCAAAACTCAAAAGAACAATTAAAAGTAAAGAGTTTTTTATATGTATGGGATGCTTCCACTGACAGAGAGCTTCAAAAGAAAAGGTGGATCCCTCTCAATTACCCATCCTTCATAAAAGTCTCATAAGAAACAATAAACAGACAGAAAAGAAGAGCATTATGTTCAGAATTTCCAGCCAGTTTTACATCTTAGGTTTAAGCCCAGGAAAAAGCAAGTGTTCACACAAGCCAGAACCCCAGGATCTTAAGGACTGTTTCTAAAACAGGCCCAGAAGAGGATTAATATCTTGCAAAATGGAGGAATTAAATGCCTTTTGCTTAATTCTGAAACCAGTATACATGCTCTTATTAAGCTGTGACAATGGCAAGGTGCTAAACGTCCCACTGAAGGATTGGAAAAGAGACTATTTTTTTTTTCCTCCTCGTAGTCCTAACAAGTGCAGAAATGAAACTGTGAAAAGAGGAAAGAGATGAAATCTTGGCCTTGCAGCAACTAATTCCTGATGTAAATGGAACTGTTTGAATTCTCTGTCCTGCTCTGCACCCAACCATTATCTGTGTTCAGTGTGTCCTGACTGTCAGACCTCCTCTCCAGGCAGCACTCCTGCAATGTGTGTCTGCAGTACCTCATCATCAGACTCAGGGCTGCCTGGAGACTGAGACAGCCCAAGGATATTGTTAATAATGTGCAGAAAAGCTCTTCAGATACATTGTTCAAAGCCTTTTTAAAAATGATCTGGAGTTGCATGCTCTGAGTCACATCTGACAAAGACTTCTTCCTGATGCACACAAAACCTGGTCAGGTCGATGTAAAGAGAGAGGAGCCCTTTTGCAAAACAAATCATAAAACCAGGTATCCTAGAGCAGGGATGCCCCGAGAAGGTCTCTAGATCAAGCTAAGCAGCTGACAAACTGTGAAAAAAGTCATGAAGGAGCATGAGAAGAAGCACGTGAGAAAAAAACAGAGAAGCTAGCATGACTGGAGGAAGATCCGTTGTTCTCGGTGGCTCCTAAACATCATTACAACAAAAATCATAAATGATCACAGCAAGAGAAGGACCTGCTCCATTGACTTGGGCAGTTCCAGCCCTGGAAGAATGGGTCTCATTTCAGAAGAGACAATTGCTGCTGCAGTTTGAGCGATCTTTAGAAATGCCCTTTAGAGGACCATGGAAAAGGCAGCAATTTCTACTGCGCTTTGTTAAGGATTGTTCCATGTTTGTTTATGACAAACATGTACACAAAATCTTCTGGAGACATCCCAGAAGAGGGCAACTTTCTTTAATTCAAACAAAATTTAAAATCCTAGTGAATTTCCAGTGCCTGCTCTCAGTTAAATTTGTCAGGCATTCTGAGGGATCTGAAACTATATAGTCAGAACAAATTGACACTTGCTTTCCCTCTCTATCAATATACTTATTTTAGGTGGTCTTTTATGGCCCATACAAAATGCATTTAACTTTCCCCTGTGAGTTAGAACCTTTATTGCTAAGTTGTTCTGTCCTTCTTGCTCCTCACAGGACATGTGACTATTTTCTTTTTGTCACCCAGTTAGAGGCCATCAAAAAGACACCAGAATTAAGGAAAAAATTTCTTCCACAGTGGACTCTCATCACTGTCTTGGTTAAATACAGATGATCATATTGCCTGAATTTGCTTTATCAATAAACCCTAAATCTCTAGCTTATGAGTGCCAAAAAACCTTGGAAGAGAAAGACATAAAGATAAACAATGGCATTGAAATCAGGCTGTTGATTCCAAGTAGGTCTTTAAGAGTGATTATTTATCACTAAATCAAATATCAAGGAAAATATTAAAAGGTTACTGAGTCAATAAGATGTAAGTGCAATAAGTTGAAGCTGTAGGAACTGAAGATTTTGATCATTCAGCATGCCAATCTTACCATGGCTCTCCAGTTTTTATGTTTGCACCTTACATTGCCTAAGAAAAATAATCCTCATCAAAGACATTTACAAATTTCACTGTGAACTTAAATATCTCCCCCCATAATAGTTTCTCTTACATTACTTGAACTGAATCATTTACACCAGTAGCATCAGCTACCAATTACTTATGTGCCCTGTGGCAGTGCATCAAGGAATTGAGGCCATCCTCATGCTCAGTTCCATTCAAACCTGAATAAAATTGCAGTGCCTACTCCAAAGGTTGTACATTTCAAATCATTAGAGCTTTTTCCATTACTTTCAGTGATCTTTGCAGCTGATCCTTGAACTTCTTTTCAGATATTTTCAGGTTTATACCAGCACAGAGCAAGGGTCTGATTGACCAAAGTGACTGGAGAGAGGAAGAGGGATATGTTTTGATTAATTTTAACATTTATCCACAACACACTTTTCAAAGGGCTGTTCTGCCCACTTGAGATTGTAACTTCATAGACAATTGCTGATTGATGCAGCTGCAACAGTCATTCAGTCAAAACCAGGGGTGGTTCTACAGACATAAAGGACTGTCCCACCCTACAAAGTAATCTACAAGGTATGGTCACACAGCTGAAAAGGTTTTCCTGTGAGGCACCCAAAAAAGAATGAAAGTTTTTAAAGTGACCTTGGCATCAGACCATGACACTTAGCAAATTAGCCAGGAGACACTGGCTTGTAAAGATGCAGGCTCAGTGATCAGCCTGCAGAAAACAGATCAACCTACTGCAAGTTCTTTACGAAAAGATTTGCCAAGAACCATCTGATTGTCTGCCAGTACTAAGGGTGAGTTAAAAAGAATTCATGTAGCAAGAGCAGGCATTTCACCCATATTCAGTAACATGCAGTGTCAGTCAAAATAGATCACCTGTGCTGAAGTCAAGAAATGTTGGTGAAGTTAGGGCGGAAAGCTACAATCATATCAAGATATTAGGAGTTAACCAAAGCAGATAAAAGAGAGTGAAGGGGAAAAAAAGAAACTGTGATTCTTACTAATTGCTTTTTACTAATGAGCTTTTTTCCTAATCTTTTTAGTTCTGTTTTGGGGGGGGGTGGTTCTGTTTGGTTTTTTGGGTTTTTTTTTTTTTTGTTTGTGGTTTTTGTTTTGTTTTGTTTGGTTTCGGGTTTTTGTTAACTAAATAGTTTTTACTAATACAATTTCAAGAAAACATGAAAGATATTAAAGTTTAAAAAAAAAAAATCAGTCAGTAAAATTGTCAGAACAGTTTTAGGGTAACTGAAACCAGGTCAGAGAAACCTTGGGGAAGGCTATCAAACTGAGAGGAAAAAAAAAAAAAATGATTCTGAGGACATGATGACAAACCAGTAACTAGAGCCATTTCTTCCAGAATGACTTGAGGAGCTGTTTTTAAAAGCCCTGACCTGTACACCCCCACAAGCTTTATTAGCAGAGGCATGCTAACCTCTGCTACTACCAACACTATTGGAAGAGTCAGTGGCATCACAACAGGGTTTTCTCTTCTGAGCACTTGATTTGAGCCAAAAAACCTCCCCCCACGTTTGTTCACAGTAAGGAAGGTCTCACCTCAGATGCAGCTTGGACCTTCAATAATTCACATTGAGCCCACAAGCAACTACACAAGACCATTTCTTAAGCAGCAGAATGCACTTGTTAAGGGATCAAATCATGTTAAGGAACAAAATGTAATCAAAGACTTGCACGCTACAAAATGCAAAGGGGACACAAAGTAAGATTTTCAGAACAAAGCACTGCAGTGAGGGCAGCAGAGTCATTCCACAGAGTCAAAATCTACAGAGGTCAGGCTCTGAAAGTTTTCTTCTCCCAAATGTGAAAATGCCTGAAAATTTAAACAACTGACAAAAAAGCCAAGAAAGAGAGATGTGTGTGCAAATTGAAGTAGAAAAGGTAATTGTTAGGTGGTGCTAACAACAGGATTTGTTTTCACAACTTTGTGGCCCAGGTGCAATGGGTAGTGAGGCTCATGATGCATTCCCAGTGGGTACACATGTGAAAGCACAGCTGTATATCACCTGCATTAATGGATGCACAAGCCAGACAGGCAGACTAACGTGGACAGAGGGCAGCCAGTCTGAGGAACAAGGGCAGACCCTCACAGGGAGTATCAGCATCCTTTCATATACAGGGGGAAAAAGCACAGCATCAGTAAAGGTGCTTTGCAGATAATTTAGTAGTCAAAACCAAAGGGGAATACACTGCCTTTATAGGCTTTCAAATCATTAGTGTGCTGGTTTTAGCTAGGATGGAGTGAATTTTCTTCGCAGTAACTAATATGGGGCTGTGCCTAGGATTTGTGCTAAAAAAAGTGCTGGTAACACAGGGATGTTTTCCCTACCCAATGTTTCTTGTAGAATTTCATTTACAAATTAAAAATCTTTATGGGGCATTGGGATACAGGCTGTAAATACTGTGTGGGACATCACTGTGTTTTTGACCCAAAGATGTTTGCCCTGGCAGAGGAGCAAAGCAAGTGAAAGATTCCCGGTGCTTAGCAAATCTGGAGCAATGGGTATGAACAGCACAGTCATGGTTCTTCTGAAAAGGATCAGTGGCTCAGACTGGCTGCAGGGTTTCATGTCCTTAAATGATGGTTTCATGAAACATAGATCCTACAGCTGGTCCCAGTGTAAGTACTAATTAAATTTCCAATTTTCCAAGAAGTCAGTTGAAACTTCCAACTTATTTCCAGTAAGGACTAATTAAGTTTCTAAATTCCTCAGCAAGATTGATAAGTAATGCTCAGGGAGTGTGAAAGCTGTTAAAATACCCAGCTCTTCTCTCTAGCCCAGAAAAATACTATCTGATGATGTTACAATAGACTTCAGATGGAGACAGTGAATTGTGCATGAAAACCATCCTGTAACACTGAAGAGGGCACTACCTCCCTCCCTGAGCTCTGCCTTCAGCTTCCCTCACTGAGGGCTGAGGGAAAAGATCCTGATCAGGACTGTGATAAATGGAAAATAATTCTTCTTCACGTGAATCTTACTACAGCCAGTGGATGGCACAGGCACAAGAGGCATGCCATTGTGGAGTTGTGTGTTTCTGCAAAACAATACAGAGCAGTTTATGAATGTTTCTCACAGCTCATTTATGAAATGCTGGCGATCACATTGATCTCTCCCTCTCTCCCCAGTCAAGGCTGAAACTTCACCTGTACAAATCACAAGAGCAGGCTCAGTCCTCACACAACCAAGGGAGGTGTGTGTTCTCAAACACAACCTGACTTTGCCTCATCTTCTCCTCCTATTTTTTGATTTATGCCACATCATCCTTGTAGGGAACTACTCGTGATTTTTCTCTGGCTGGACTTTCAGGGGCTGCAGAGCAGTGTCCTGTTAGGTACACTGGTGGTGACAGGGAGCATGTGTCAGAGAAATTATGAGAACCGTTAATCAAAAAGTCAGGCAATGACAGACCTACCACAGAAACTGTTATCCCAGTTATTGCTAGGACTTAAAATCAGGTTTTTCCAGACTGGCCATGTCCTCTCTGACACACAGACTCCCAAATGGTCATTTTTCATTGGATTTGCCAAATCCGGTGCAGGAAAGGCTTCTCAACAATGCCCAGTCTCTTGATTACTATTAAGTCATAACAAAGAGCCAATTCAAAATGACAGTCTGGCATCCTTTTCTTGCACCATGGTGATGATTTGGAGGGGGGAGAGGACACTGCAGAACCTTCTATGTCTTATGGCAGTTTCAACTTTGTTGTCTTATATATTACAACAGTTCTATTATCATTATGGTGCAAGGATTCCATATGCTCAGAGTTTCATACCTCCTCGATGTTTCTCACAGACATCTCCTCTAAGCACTGACTCCTCTTGTCCTGGCAGTAGCTATCATTTGACTCCTCTGGCTTCATAAATTGCAGAGACAGCAAACTGACTTTAATTCTGCAGAACTCCCTTGGAGGAAATGCTAAACCAATTATTACTTGTACAGTTACTCCTATTTCTTTTGATGAGACACTCAGGACTCTTCAGTTTGCCAACACGGCCAAAGGAATGAAAAATTCACCAAAAGCCAATGAAGTTCTTGATGATGATACCCTCCTGAAGAGATACCACAAAGACATTCGGGATTTGAAAAAGCAGCTGGAGGAAGTGTCTTCAAAAACTCAGATTCATGCAATGGAAAAGGACCAACTGGCCCAGCTGTTGGAAGAAAAAAACTCCCATCAAAAAGTACAGGAGGACAGAATACGAAACTTAACTAAGATGCTGGTGACTTCTGCTTCCTTTGCCTCCAAAGAGAATGTTAAAGCCAAGAGAAGAAGAAGAGTTACTTGGGCTCCTGGTAAAATAAACCAGGCAAATGTGAGCTTTTTTGAAGACTTTGAAAATGCCACCGAAACAAAAAAAAAAAAAAGAAGTTGTCTCTGCCAGCAGTACCAGATGTGGAGGATTCTACCTTAGAGAATTCTGGGTGTGACAGCCATTGCCTGATAGCTCCTGATCAAATTTCAGAAGCAGAATGGATTGCTGATCCTAACATGAATTGGACCCAGAAAGACTTTGAAGAATCTGTGCAACTCTGTGAAGCATTAGCACTAGAAAAGGATATTGCTGTAAACAAGGTCACCATCCTGCAAGCTAACTTTGATAATCTAGTGCTGGAAAATGAGCAGTTGAAGTCAGAAATAAATTAAGAAAGAGAGACTGAAGGAAAAAACAGAAATAGATGAATTTGAAGCACTGGAAAAGCAAACACAAATAGATTATGAGATTCAACTAATGCATGAAATTACTGACTTCAAGAATCTAGTTTCAAATGCTGAAGTGTACAACGAGGAACTTGACGCAGAAATAAATTCCAAACTGGAGCAGCTGAAAGAGAACAAAATAAAAATATTACAGAATCGTGTGGAAGAACTACAGAAAGCAGAAGTGGAAAAAAAGGAGACATCTTTTGCACGATGTCTCCTTTCATACCTCCTCAATGTTTCTCACAGGCAGCTCCTCTAAGCACTGACTCTTCTTGGTCCTTGCAGTAGCTATCATTTGACTCCTTTGACTTCTCTGACTCCTCCCTTTTATGCCACTTGTTCTTATCGGTTACAGGTGTTGCCTGTTATCATCCGGCCTGCTCCTAATGTTTAGTAATAGGGTCCAGCTGCAACTCATTGGGGGATATTACATTCTACATTACCCATACTCTGTCTTCCTACACAACTTCGAGTAAACATGATCCTAAAATCCCAGAGTGACAAAAAATACTGCTGAGGGAAACACAAATAAGTCACCATGTCATAGTATGTAGTCATCACTTTGTGCAATGTTCATTGACTTGAACAAAATGATGAAACTTTATTCCCTGGTGAGAAGTTGAAGTAGTGCAAGCATATTTATAGCCCACAAACACACAAAGAAAACCTGTCAATCTCTACAGTGCAACTCCCATCTCGCCTTTCAGTCATCGTGAATATTTTTGGTTGCAGAAGGCAGAAGTAGATGGCAAACTAATTAACTCATTGACTTGATTCTCCCATTCAAAATGTTGCCATCTTTAGGAAATAGCAGAGGACACAAAGGGTCATCCCTTATTGCAGAACTCAGTGTACTGCACGTATTTTGGGTTACACTTTGGTTGCACTGGCTGGCTTTTCCTTTTACAAAAATATCCCTATAAATGCAATACATAAAATAATCTTTGACTCCAGAAAGTTTATGCTCAACTCATGCAAATATTTAATCCTCTATTACATAAAACATGAGCTGACACTGCACTTGTTGTCATAAGCACTTCATTAAACACACTGTTGGTCATGTATAATGTAGTAGAAATTGTTTGCTAAAGGAGCAGATCAGTTGGCATGTATTGGCTTACACTTTGCCAGGCCATGAAAATAATTTTCAGTCTGATGGTCAGACGTAAAAATGGGAGAAAAAATTTGGAGGTATAGCAGAGTTACTCTTGAACCAATTCTTGAGCAAATTTTAACTGGCAATGTTGAAATATCAATTTTATGATGTACTTGTAGATAATTCATTCATCCAATTTGATTAATTGTACGCATAAAAATGGCAATAGCAATTTAATACAGCTTATAAACTAATATTTTCCACTTTTCCTCAAGACAGCTACAGAACCCTCCCAAGGGTTTCACTAGAGTAATTGTTTTTCCTCCAGACTGCAAAAACATAATGTCCCAACTGCTCCCTCTCCTTAAATTACTCAGGAATGAACCTCTGGATTCTGAAGAAAACCTTCTGCCCTCTCTGCACTCCTCCAGCTCTGTGAGGAAGGGGTGGATATTCACAGGTGTGTCAGCACTCCAGCCAGAGCAGAGGCTCACCTACAAATCACAAAAGTACCAATCTGCATAAAATTAATGTCATTTTGGCTTGAACTTGGATATAGGTGTACCAAAGTGGAATAACAACAGGATGCAAGGTTTCTGTAATCCTGGAAGCCAGGCATAGTTTTGGATAAGGATATGACTGGTGTGATCATTCCAAAAGGCAACAAAAGTGGGGAAATTTACACAAGAAGGATGAGTGTGAAGAAAAAATCCAAATAAATGAAAGAGTGAGCAGAAGAGAAATCCTCCCCCTGTGGACAGGGAGGACAACAGCATAAATACAGGCATGAGGAGGGAGGACCTGAGAAGGAGGAAATCAAATTGAGCTCAGCTCTGACTTTTCTTCCTGAAGCTCTCTCGCCCCCACTCCCCTTGATTTCAGGGCAAGCACCAACAAGGGACTCCAGCCCTCTGGACTCTCTCTTTGGCATCAACTGTAAAAGCCTCAGCTAATTTAGCATACAATTGTTTAATTAATGGTTAAGTGTATAACAAGTGCTGATTAACGTGGTGTGAGAACTGGCCACCAGCAGCAAGGGCATTGCTAATGAATTAATTCAATAATGCTTAAAAGTGCTTTTACAAATAAACTTTAGGTTTGCTGATAAATGAAATTAGACATTGAAAGATAAAAGAAACAATGGGGAAGAAAAACCCCTAAATTCCATGAGAATTAAAAATGAAAAGGGAGGTTATACATCAGAGGGAAAACTTTGGTATCAGGCATATCGGGGAGTCTGTACCTCTCAAGTACCTCAGCCAGTGGGGAAAGAGAGAAGGGAAATGCGGCCGGGAAACTGGGATAAAAAGGGAGGCTGCGTCATCCAAAAATTGGAGAGACTCCAGGGGAATGCCCCATGGCCTCTCCCTTTATTCAAATAATGTAAAAGGACTCCTCTGTCTCTTTTTTGGACATAAACCTCTGGTGTTTGTGGATTAATTTCCTAACAGCAGTAATAAGTAGAGTAAATTTTTCAGGACAAATAGATTTGGTTATGAAACGGCTGTTTCTAAAGCCAGTCAATCTGGCAGGCAGCCCAAGGAATCGAAATTCAGCTCTCTGGGCAGTCAGTGGAGGCAAGTAAGCAATTTCAGAAGGATGAACCTTCTGAACAGCACAGAAGAGAGCAGCACCTGTCTGCTGGCAGCTTCACAGCTCTGAATATACACTTTGTTCAGAAGCACTACTGTGATCCAGAAGGATATGTTTTCAAAGAGGCTTCTCATCTCAGGCATTCAAAATCTGTCCTTCCCTCCAAGTGCTTAAATACCCTTGAAAAAGAGGAACTTGGGTGAAAACAGAACTTATAGATATGAAATTACTTTTAACTTCTATTTTACTCTCATCTTCTGTTTAAAATCACAGGTAGAAGCTACAGACCCAGGACCCTTTCTGACATGAAGTGTTTTGCAGACTCATAGTCAGCATGACACCTTGATGCTCACTGGAACAAGGGACACAGAGGGGAGTTCAGCAGAAAAGAGGAGTGCAAACTGTCATCATGTCCTTCTTGACAGGACTGACTAAAGAAACTTCACAGGACCTGCTGTATCAGAAAATTCAGTTTCCTGAGAATCTTGCTGTTTCCTGTGAACTGCCTCACTTTGATAAGATGTTGTCAGCATATTGAGCCCACTTTGAATCACAACAAAGCATTTCATTCTGACTCCTGTGACAGCAGTTCTGAGCCAGACATTCCAAACAATGCTTGGGTAAGGCCATTATGTGTTTATTTACCCTTGAAATCATTGAATTTTAAACTTCCATTCCATAAGGCTCTTCCAGCTTTCTTGTGTTTTGGACTCTTGCAGAGTGCAGAAACTGCTTATGTCCGTCTGCTTTTTTACTCAAAACTGGTTTTCTAATCAAAGAAGAGGACAGCAATCCATTAAATAAGGTGCTTACATGTAGCATTTCTCCACAGCATGCATATTATCTCCGTGCTTTAAGGAAGAGAACTTTCCATGTGCCAGGTTTGCCACTGACTGTTCAACTGGCCAATAAGGCAATAAGTATTTTAAATTATTATTATTATTATTCAAAATCCATTTTTGCAAGAGATTGGCAACATCAGATCTCTTTTTGCTCAAAATAATCAATGAGCTTTGAGTTCACAGTTCTTTTTTATCTGCATCTAATGCACCTCTTACACTACTAAATGTTTTCACTTATATCCTGTGTGCTTAATTAAACCTCAGTGACTACTCTACCAGTAAAGTAGGAGTAATTTAGAGGGTAGCTGTAAAATGAATCAGTGGAACAGCATTAGCTTGGCTACAGTTTTCTCTAAACCACTGCTGCTGTTACAGCAGCTCTGTCGTAACACCAATTCTGACAAAACAATAATGTTTCAGGACATCAATAATAAGCTGCTCAAAGCTGGCTATTTTGTACTTTATACTGATTTTCTCTGTTTTACACTCCCTTTTCTTCCCTCTCCCTTTTCCTACCTGTCTTCCTTTCCCCTCCCCTCTCACCACTACCTTACCCTTCCCGCCCCTCCTCCTTTTCCCTTACTTCTTCTCTCTCTCCCTCCTGACTCATGAAATCTGAAAGTTCAATAAACAGAATCTGAGAAACACAAATTCCAAGGCAGTAAAAATAATTTTAAAAGCCTGGATGCTTAACAACGTATTGAATTTTCACACCTGCATGCCAGGTGGGTGCATCACTTTGTTCTTTCAGAGAAGACTCACAGATCCAAACCCGTCCTGCAGGAGGATTTGGTGCTGTCACTGCCCTGTCCTTTAACCCAGTTTACACATTCCAAATTCCCCATCAGCTGTCCATTGACTGAGTCAACCCTCCCATGTGCAGGATCAGGAAACAGCAGCCCCTGAGTCCATCTCTGAAATGCCCTGGGGGAAGTTCAGTGGCTCTGCTAACTCTGAGTGGGAATGCAGCTTCTTAATTTGTCCGCCTAAGAAAAGGTCTAAAACCTGGTTGATGTAGATCCTTCCCTTTCTGTCCTTTCTTCCCTTTTCCCTCACTGGACTGAGCAGGCTGGGACTGGGCACATCTTTAATATCCAGGGTGGAAGTTTGTAACATTCTACCTCACAAATTAGGATTTGTTCCAGCAATACCTCATGCTGCTGTTTCTAAAATAAAGCTTCCTATTTCATGGATGGCAAATACTCAGGTAACGTGAAATTGGAAGCATTGATGGGTAGTTTATGGGGTGGGTTCTCTTTAATATCTTTAATGAAACCAGGTCAACTTAGTAGGTTCTCTTGAATGGGAGAGACCTTTTTTTTACTATAATTTTCTCCATTGCTAGGGACTCTACAAGAAGACTAGAATCTTCTTTTTCTTCTATAGATTTATCTCATGCACATTGCAGGTCTGCTTTTGATCAGAAATAGTTTGTTGACTTTTTATTGTATTTTCATTTTATAATATAAATGCAAATTATCCTATATGTGCCCAAAGAGGAGAAAAAAAATTATTTATATTTTAAAAGGCTCCTTGGGGAAAACATTAAAATTTATCATTGTAGGAGAAAAGTATAAGTTTTCATGCAGGGGTAAAGGTTGCTGTTGAGCTAATTATTTTAAAACTCGAGAGCTATTTTCTAGTGCACTGCTTCATGGTGTTTAATACACTGAGCTCACCCATGGCTAAAATTAATTATTGTCCTTTGATAATCTACAAAACATTACAGTGGATACTAATCTTGTTAGCAAAGGGAAGTTGGAAGCATAATGTTAAGTCATATGTGTTTAGTTAATTCAAAGCCAAAACAGAGAATAACCCATAGAATCAAAGGAGATTGGAAGTCTTTTAAGACCATTGAGTCCAACTTGAGCATCTAACACTGAAAATTTAATAGTTCAGATCCTTGGTTAACATATGAGTTAATACTGAAAGAAGCCATGGAAATACTTCAGCTAACATTCTGCTAAAATAGTCATGGAGCAATATCACCTGCAAGGTTTAAGCTTTTTAAAACAATCCAAAATCTCTCTACCAGATTTCCTAACTTCATTTTAAAAATGGTTTTCCAACCATTGAAGTAAAGTGATTATTAAAATGTTTAAAATGCAGGGCACTGACATACTTCTTGATATCATGGCTTAGAGGAGTAAAAATTGTTGATTAAACCTAAAAAAAGGCTAATGCCAGAATATTAAAAAATCTGCAGGATTTAGCAGAGGATTGATAATAATAATATTGTAATAATTTTCTCAGCTGCTCAGTGATTATTCATAAGGAAAAAGACTGCAGACATCTACTTAAAGCTCGTACTACCTACAAGAGAGATCTTCTGCTTCACTAATTTTGAGAGCTGCAATCAATCCATGGAGACTTTTTTCATACAGGTACATAATTTTACTTATATGCAAGACTTTTCCTCATGCAAATACATGTTGGACCTGGATTTTCTCCTTACACAAAAATCAGACCAAAAAACCCCAGTTACATTCTAACTATCCAGGTAAATTAAAGAGTACAAAACTGGATTCACTAGGATGAGACCCAGTGGAGCTGTCTGGGTATAGCTAGGAGATGTTCCATATCCTAAGATATTTCACGTTTCAGAAGTTAGGTTTTTTTCATTCTTGAATAAAACCAAGAGGTTTTGATTATGTCTAAAACAAAATAATCAGAAATAGGCAGACACAGCTGCAAGGTTTTCACTGTTGATGCAATCACAAGTTTAAGCTTAAAGGTGGGTATTTTTAGAGTATGATTAAAAGGCAGTTTACACATCACAGTAACTAAAGCACGTTCTCAACACTCACTTAGAATTTGGTATTCTAGGTTCCCTGTCCCCCACAAATGTTTGGTTTTGATAAACTGAATCAAAATTGCAGAAGAATTTTGCCTTGCCCTCAAGGTGCCTGATAATTACGAGATGAAGAACAATCCATGTGCTAATGAGAATTAAAAAAATGAGTAGGAAAAGCAGGTTTTTTCAAAAAGAGGTCTAGAGATTTTATGACAAAACATTCTACTGCTTTCACTGAGCCCCCTCCTGTAACCCACATGGTTACCAAAACAAAGCTCTAAAGGGTGCCACTAGTGTACAGTGACTGCACAATATGTTTTCTGCTTTTACTGGAATGAGGAGCAGCAGAGAACCAAGATCTGACAAAGGTAACAAGGAAAGGAAACCTGTTAGCATGTTGTGATAAAGTGCTGTGAAATAGTCAACATAATGTCTGTATTTGAAAGTGTTAGGGCAGTGCTAAGACAATGTATCTGGCAAAAGATGAAAATTGTTCTTTTTTTTTGTGAATAAATATCATCCAAATTAGTAAAAAGTTATAAATAGAGAAATTAGAGGGAATACATTGTTTTCAGAAACACAGCTTGAAAAAAAAATTAGTTTATCAAAAGGATCGGTGTTTATAAGCCTTTTAATGCATCACTACAAGGGACTAATCAGAATCTCTATGCAGCAAAATACATGGAAATTTTATGTTATTTACACTGAGTTTTTCTTCGAGGTAAAGTTTCAAGCAAATGTAGAACAGTAAGTGCTACAAATTTACCAACAGAAAACACTGTGAGGAAAAACACAAGACCATTTTTAGAAGCCTTGATGATGTCCACAGTTAGCAAACACTTTAAGAGCAGACTCGTGCTTCTAACACTGGTACTAACAAACCACTATTTCTCTCCTTGACAGAATATCAGATTTGTTCATCTCCCAGTGCAGGGTCAATAGCTGTTAGTGTGAGATGTGGCACAGAAAAAAGAGAAAACTCAGAAAAATGTGTTTCTGTCCCTTTTGCCACACAGATCATCAGGCTGCCCCTGAAGGGAACGTCTCCTCCCACAGCCCTGTGAGCTCTCTTGGGTTACCTGTGTGACACGTGGTGGGTGCTCTGTTCAGCCAGCTCCACAAGTGCATAGGTCATGAGAGAGAAAAACATTTCCAAAAATATAATTATGGCTTCATTTTCATTTTTCCATAAGTACTGACTAACTCAGTTTGAATCACTCACTTTACTCTGGATTTATCCACGGGCAACTGGAGCAGAATTTTACCATGGGCACCTTTGACTTCTTGACAAATTCAAATTCAAAGCAAAATACAACTCAAAAAACACCCAGATGAGAATGAAAACTTAAACAGCTTTCATTATGAAGAATCATTTAACCAGAATCTTTAGGTTACAGCTAAGGGCAGCCTTCAGAAATGCAACCACAGCTGTGTGTTCCCTGTCTGTGGCTGGGAACAACTCCCATTTTTAAGTTTGTTTAAATCAAACAGTAAATGAAAATGTAACATGTCTCCAGACACTGGTCTGTGCTGCTCCGTCTCCAAGCTCTTCTCCATTTCAAACCTCCCATCCTCCACTCCTTTCCTTTCTGGGATTTGTTACCCTCTATTTTTTCATACAAAGAGCTTCTTCTGCCTCGGGAGTCCTTGGGAGCCACCAGTCAGCTGCCTGAGGAAATCCCCAAGTTTCTTGATGAATTCACTCTCCTCTAGTTTGTGTCAAGACTTCCAGTCCCCAAGGCTTCCTCCTCCTCGAGCAAGTAAATTTGCTGCTTACAAAGCTACTTTGGGGAACAAACCTGCCCTCTGCCATGAGCCTTGTCCCCCTCAGCACTGTCTCTTAACTCCACGACTCCAGTCCTGAATCCAAGTCCTTCACGATGTTTTTTCGAGACATTTGCAAAACAGAAAGAGAGAGAGCATGCAATTCAACAGCATTTTTTTGTAATATTGCCCTTTCAGGGTGAAGACAGTTTGAAATTAAACCAGCTGGAGCTTGACTTGTCAGTCAGACCAGCTTGTGAAGAGATGTGCTCTTGACTGACATGTATCTCTGCCATGGGTCAGTACCAAGGTACATGAGCTGTCAGGGAAGTGTGAAGCTCATGAGGCTCTCAGATAAACTCACTGCTGAAATCAGTCCACACACTCCACATGTCACGACTCATTTCCACCTACACAGTTAATGGTGTGTGGTTTGGGTCTTGCCTTCTTAACAGGCTTAAGCTTTACATCTTTTAATGTGTTTTTTACTTCTCTTAATGTATATTTAGCATTTCTTAAGACACAACAGGCCAGCTTCTTAGCTGTTATGAAATGTGTGCAATCCCAGAAGGGACTAGACCCTGAGCTGGCTGTCTATGTAAGAAAACCTTGAATAATTATCAGGTTGACAAAAGTACATGGAAAACAGTGGCTTCAGATGTTCAAAATTTAAGCTGCTTATCACACACATCTTTTATCAGAAAAGTGTTATCAACCACTAGAGCACTAGCTAGGAGGAATGGCAGTGAAGATTACCCCATTTCCTGATCCTGTGAATAAAGTGGGTATTTTTCTGTAATGTGCTCCAGTTCCAGTAAAGGTCATCAGGCTTGACAGGAATAATCTGCTGAAATTCTGAGGTTCATTTTACATGGGAAGAGAGGCACGCTGATTGCAATAATGGCTCCTTCTGTCCCTAAAATCTCTGAAACTATTAAGTCCATGGAACAATGCCAGCTCATAGCCAGCTGCTAATGTGAATTTGAAGACAGGCCTACAGTGGGGCTGTGCCTCATCAGCTGTAAGAGTCTCTGCAGTGTGTTCCTCATTTGGTGGATGCAAACACAAACTCAGCTGTTCAGGTCGCTGCACGGGGAGTAGCATTTTTTAAAGGGATGACTCAGGAAAAAAAAATGTGCTACTCTAAAATCAGATCTGAAAACATTAAAGAGAGAGCCTCACAAAAAGGGCAAGGACTACTTAGGTAGAAGACATGGGAAAGAAAACATGATTTTCTCATGCCCTGACAGTGGCTGTCCATGGGTTCAGGTGAGTTGTTTCAGAAGAAACTCCTGCAAAAGTCTTCCCTCACACCACGCCATGGTGTGTCAGAAACCTCACTTCAATGTGTGTGAGCAGCACATGGTGATGCACCTGGCACAGCAAGGAACAGCCCTGTTCTGTTTCACACTGAAGCTCCCAAACCCCAGGATGCTGGTCTTTGCTAGAAAGCTGAGTGTTATGTTCTAATAACTTCAAGTTCTCCAGCTTGTGCAGGCTGATTATATCACACAAATTCATGGGCCACTGCAATAAAATAACACTCAATGGCAGTGCAGTTTTTAACCTGTATTTGCTGATTAGGAAGCACAGCAAATAAAAATTGCATTCAGAGGCGCATTTCTACATAATTTTTGTGACACTTGATGGTGCCTCTAGTGCTATTCATGTCCATGAAGTGTTCATAAAAGGAACCTGTTGTAAAGTAGTTTCATGGTAACCTGACTTCAGTCAGCATTGAATGATAAATTGGAGCGTTGTTAAATGCAAACAACATTTCATAACATCTTCTCTTAAGATGTGAAATAAAAACTAGGGAGCTCTGTACAGACCACAGGAATTATACCACAGTGTTCTTTTGCTTAAAGTCAAAGCAACTCCTGATATTCTCAAAACTATTTTGACCCTTTGCTTTTAGTAAGAAAGACTTCTCTCCCACCCTTTTATCCTTAATGATTTCACAAGAAGTCCTGGTCTGCTGCCACTCTGAATAGATTTGAGCTACACAGCTCTCTGTTTTCGCATAGCCGCTGAGCCTTTTATTCTGCTGGAAACAAAACCTGACCTGTTCTTAGCACTCTGATGTGAACACACAGAATATTTAAACATGATTTCACTCCTTCTGTTTTTTTAGCCATGTAGCAGCTCTGCACATAAAAGCCTGTCCCATGCACACACTGCACTCAATTCCTGAAAATAAAGGACACACTGAAGTTCCTTCTTGTCAGAGCTCCTGGAAGCTCTTGCTCTGTGACTCTGCATGTCTTTGAACCACGTAAGGCAAACATCTTCCCACAGTAATTTTACATATAATGATCTAATAATAAAATCCATCAATTGAAAGAGGATATGACTTATCTGCTGCAAAGGTCATAAATGAGGATTTTAATGATGTGAAGTGTAACATCTGAGCTTGCAGGCATCAGAAGGAGCATTTAATTGATGAAGTATTTATGAAGTATCAAGCATTACTTACTGGAAATGCTTTAATTTATGACTGAGATAAAATCCAACTTCCTAAATAGGTTAACAACAACAGCAATTCTGTAGGAGATACTGCTGCCATCAACCCCTGTCCACAGATTCAGCTGCAGGGTTTGCAGTCTGCTATTTCATCTCTTCTGGTGGAAAATAGGAATTATATTCTGATCCTCTCTTGAATCTGAGGGGTGCCAAGGCTAACTAGAAAAGCAATTAATGCGCAAGTGATGTGCCATGAAGAGACCACCTCCCAAGGCAAGGTATTCACACACTGCCATGCCCCCTTCTCTAGGAAGACAGGAGTGAAGGCACTCACTTGGGCCTCCAATTCCGGTTCTTCCCGACAAGAGGCAGCAGAACAGAACATCTCACAGGACATGTTCTAAGAACAAGCCTCCAGCACCAGCTTCTTTCAGCTTTAAAGCTGTGGAGGGTGAGAGAACACCCGTCCGTCCATCCATCCATCCATCCATCCCTCCCTCCCTCCCTCCCTGCCAGTCACCCTCAGCAGGATGAAGGGAAGTGGGATGGGAAGCTCTGTGGGCCCAGAGGGCTGCAGGGATTTTGCCTGCCAGCTGCTGCTGCAGGTGAGTCCAGCTCAACTCGGTGGAGAGAAGTTTAATATGTACTGGTTAAAACCAATGCAGGTTTTAACAAAGACAAAACACACCCCAGCACCTTTCCCCCAGGGCCTGGCGTCACCCCAGTCCCCTCACCTGGAGCCCTGCAGGGACAGGTCACCCTCAGCCCTCTCCTGTGCAGCTCCAGGCTGCCTGGCAGTGCCTGCCCCTCTGTGCTCTTCCCTGTCTGTCCTGTGCTTGCTTTCCTCACTCCTTCACTCACCCAGAGGTTCCCACTTCCATTCAGCCCCATCTGTGGCTGAGGGGCTCAGCCAGGCTCGGCTGTAGCTCCTTGGCACAGATGGAATTGTCTGGAACACACCCTGGGCGAAAAAAGTTGACTTCCCACCTGCTCCCTCTCCTTAAATTACTCAGGAATGAACCTCTGGATTCTGAAGAAAACCTTCTGCCCTCTCTGCACTCCTCCAGCTCTGTGAGGAAGGGGTGGATATTCACAGGTGTGTCAGCACTCCAGCCAGAGCAGAGGCTCACCTACAAATCACAAAAGTACCAATCTGCATAAAATTAATGTCATTTTGGCTTGAACTTGGATATAGGTGTACCAAAGTGGAATAACAACAGGATGCAAGGTTTCTGTAATCCTGGAAGCCAGGCATAGTTTTGGATAAGGATATGACTGGTGTGATCATTCCAAAAGGCAACAAAAGTGGGGAAATTTACACAAGAAGGATGAGTGTGAAGAAAAAATCCAAATAAATGGAAGAGTGAGCAGAAGAGAAATCCTCCCCCTGTGGACAGCATAAATACAGGCATGAGGAGGGAGGACCTGAGAAGGAGGAGATCAAATTGAGCTCAGCTCTGACTTTTCTCCCTGCGGCTCTCTTACCCCACTCACCTTGATTGCAGGGCAAGCACCAATGTGGGAGTCCAGCCCTCTGGACTCTCTCTTTGGCATCAGCTCCACAACACTGTCAAAGCCTCAGCCAATTTAGCATACAATTGTTTAATTAATGGTTAAGCGTATAACAAGTGCTGATTAACGTGGTGTGAGAACTGGCCACCAGCAGCAAGGGCATTGCTAATGAATTAATTCAATAATGCTTAAAAGTGCTTTTACAAATAAACTTTAGGTTTGCTGATAAATGAAATTAGACATTGAAAGATAAAAGAAACAATGGGGAAGAAAAACCCCTAAATTCCATGAGAATTAAAAATGAAAAGGGAGGTTATACATCAGAGGGAAAACTTTGGTATCAGGCATATCGGGGAGTCTGTACCTCTCAAGTACCTCAGCCAGTGGGGAAAGAGAGAAGGGAAATGCGGCCGGGAAACTGGGATAAAAAGGGAGGCTGCGTCATCCAAAAATTGGAGAGACTCCAGGGGAATGCCCCATGGCCTCTCCCTTTATTCAAATAATGTAAAAGGACTCCTCTGTCTCTTTTTTGGACATAAACCTCTGGTGTTTGTGGATTAATTTCCTAACAGCAGTAATAAGTAGAGTAAATTTTTCAGGACAAATAGATTTGGTTATGAAACGGCTGTTTCTAAAGCCAGTCAATCTGGCAGGCAGCCCAAGGAATCGAAATTCAGCTCTCTGGGCAGTCAGTGGAGGCAAGTAAGCAATTTCAGAAGGATGAACCTTCTGAACAGCACAGAAGAGAGCAGCACCTGTCTGCTGGCAGCTTCACAGCTCTGAATATACACTTTGTTCAGAAGCACTACTGTGATCCAGAAGGATATGTTTTCAAAGAGGCTTCTCATCTCAGGCATTCAAAATCTGTCCTTCCCTCCAAGTGCTTAAATACCCTTGAAAAAGAGGAACTTGGGTGAAAACAGAACTTATAGATATGAAATTACTTTTAACTTCTATTTTACTCTCATCTTCTGTTTAAAATCACAGGTAGAAGCTACAGACCCAGGACCCTTTCTGACATGAAGTGTTTTGCAGACTCATAGTCAGCATGACACCTTGATGCTCACTGGAACAAGGGACACAGAGGGGAGTTCAGCAGAAAAGAGGAGTGCAAACTGTCATCATGTCCTTCTTGACAGGACTGACTAAAGAAACTTCACAGGACCTGCTGTATCAGAAAATTCAGTTTCCTGAGAATCTTGCTGTTTCCTGTGAACTGCCTCACTTTGATAAGATGTTGTCAGCATATTGAGCCCACTTTGAATCACAACAAAGCATTTCATTCTGACTCCTGTGACAGCAGTTCTGAGCCAGACATTCCAAACAATGCTTGGGTAAGGCCATTATGTGTTTATTTACCCTTGAAATCATTGAATTTTAAACTTCCATTCCATAAGGCTCTTCCAGCTTTCTTGTGTTTTGGACTCTTGCAGAGTGCAGAAACTGCTTAGGAAAGAGAGCAGTAAAAGGCTTCTTCTAGCTGGCTGAAAGTGGCAGCATGCAATTTGTAAAAGTTACTGAAAAATTGCAGAACTATTACATAGCACAAAAAGCATTGACATGTTAAATTTACCCCACTTGCTAAGGAACAAAGGCTTGCAGGAAGCAGAAGAAACAAGCCCTAGCAAAAGATCACATTTTTCCCTTGACTCAACATTTTGTTGCGCTGAAGGCCAAACTCTAGTTTGAATTCAGCTCCCAAGTCCAGAACAGGCCAATGAAGTCTGGGGCTGGAAACATTTTGCCATTTCAGCACACTGAGTGTTCCTGCAGCTACTGGCTGTATGGAGAGGAACAGGAGGGAGAGGAGTAAAGATGTATAATGGGAATATCCAGAAATCCTGGAATCAGGGGCAATAAAATCAGGTAAAATTTTTCTTATACCATAGTGCAAGAGAAAAAAAATAAAGAGGATGACTGAGGAGTTCAGAGAGAGAAATAATTTGAGTGCTTAGATAGACTAAATCAGAATGGCTGGGGTGGCATTCAGGTATTCAGACAGATTAAAAAGCTTTAAAAAATCCTGTTTTAGAAAGAAAGGAAAGAACATACAAAATGGGAAAGAATGGGCACATTTCTCTGTTATTTAAATACTTACATCTCCCTTCAGCCTATTCCTAGCATAATGTCAAAGAAAAATATCTCTGTCACCAATTGTACGGGCAGCAGTGGCAACATTCCCCTTCCCCCCCTGATCCTCCAATTCCCAGTCACTGGCAAATTCTGATTTATATTTTGTGCAGCAGTTGGGGTGTTCTCTTTTGCAGTTTCCTATGAATGTAAAGATCCCCTGAAAATTCACACCAATGCACATTTGTATTACCTAACTATTGATTTATTCTAACTGCCACAATGTTAATTTGTATTTTGAAATTGAGAGTTTCCCAGTTCCTTTCTGTTTGTCAAAAACAAAGTTTTTTTCTTTTTTTGTTTTATTTTTACATCCAAAACTCCAACCATCTCTTTTCTCTTAACTGCTGCATCTTTTTGTGTTCTCTTCACATCCTATTTTCCCATCAAAAGCTTTGGTCATTCCTGTGTTTGAATTAATTCTGAAAACGGAGGAAGTTTTTGTTTGCAAACACGACTTCATATTTTACCTTCCCTTCACCTGTTTTTCCCTCTTTCCTTGTTCAACTATTCTACACTCCAACTTACTGCCTCCCCTCAAGGAGCAAAGTAGGGAATGTTGTTTATAATAAGCTAAATCATGAACCTGACCTCCAAAGAGATGTGCCTGTCCCCTCTCTGACTCTTAGAGGTTTGCCAGGGGTGAGGAAAGTTGGTCACCTGGGAGCTTGTGTTCTGAAGTCATTTAGTAAGCACAGGAATGCAGCAGAGGGAAAGAAAATTAGAACTAAAGCTGACTGACTATTCAATTATTAATCCTATTCATAAAGAATTTAGCTTCTGTTTTGTTTAGCAAATAGTTTGGAAACTTGTCCATTCCTCCCCAGTGAAGGGTTTGGTATTTGAAAGGTCTGGAAAGCATTTTTCAGCTTTAATGTTTGTCTATGCTTCCTTCCTTTACCATTTGCTTTTGGTAGCACGGTGTGTATACACTTGGTTCAGGCAACAATCGAGACACCATGGCTGGAAAATTTTAAATGGAATTGCATCACTGGGTGTGAAGACAATACACCAAAAAACTTTTCAATATAATTTTTGTGAATTGCCAGCCATGGTGAAAAATACCAGCTGACCGAATTCACCCACATTTTACTCAGGTAAATAAATTCAGAGTGGCAGCTCAGGATCACACAACATCCAGATGTGTCTTGAAAACCTCCTGAGACAGAAGGGAAAATTTTACCAGTTGTCTCTCACAGCTGCCTTGGGTCCCTGCTCCTCTGCCAGACTCACTACACTGTAGTTCCTTCTATCTTTTTTTGAATCAGATTCTTCCCCTTTTCAGATTACAACCATTGCTGCTTGGCACAAACCAAACCAAATAAGATTTTCCTAGCACCAGGTATGACAGAGCCACACCGTGGAAGGGACCACAGTGGTCCCACCTCCCTGCCCAAGCCGGGCCATCCCAGAGCACGGGGCACAGGATTGTGTCCTGGTGCTTTAGGAGCATCCCCAGTGAGGGAGACTCCACAACCTCTCTGGGCAATCCCATCCTGGACACTGATCTCATCTCCAGGTGTCTAAGGAATTGGGCCTCTTGAAAAATCTGGTTTGTGTTTTTGCTCTTTACAATTTAAGACACTGGGCCAGTTAAGCCTCACTTAAAACTATTTAGACATGAGATGCATGCAAACTTCCCTCTATTCTGGCAGTTTTAAGAAGTAATTTTACAAAAAACTACTAAGGAGGAAGACCTCACATATTGGTGAGTTTTTCCAAAATATTTCACATTACTTGGTCTCCTGACCCCAAGACAGAACAGTTGCTGTGACTTCTCCCCAGAAATGTGCACACACACACTATAAATCCACACATCCACAAGCTTTTCCACAGAGACAATAATAAATGAGTAGCAGAAAGGAAGAGCAAGTAAATCACCAACGTGATACAATTAACCTCTTTGTGTGAGTAGAGGTAATCAACTCCATAAATTAATTTAAGGAATTATTGACCAGTCAATAGCTCTATAAAAAGGGACTTAATTTGTCTGAGAGTGTATCAGCAGAGCTCTGCTGCTCCAAAACAAGGAAGCAAAACAGTGGATGACACAAGCTAAACTGGCCACACCAAAACAGAGAAAACTACACCTTGAACTCCTTGAAGGAGTTCAGAAAAAAATAAAACCCCAGTACTCACTACATAAAAATTGAAAAAAATCATGGTCACTTAGACTACAGAACAGAATAACAGTCTTAAAACATGAGAAAATTGCTGCAGAGTTGTGTAGAGTGAGCAATTATTTTAAACTGCATCATGATGTTGATTTTTTTTTCCTCTTGAACTCAGATAATTAGCTTTTATCCTGGAACATGAGAGGCATCTTGTCTCATGGCCTTGCCCTTCTTGTTAATGATCTTTAGCTAATTAGAAGTTGGGAAAGTAGAAGCTGACAATGTACTCAGAGACCAATTGACACAGAAGTCATCTGCATGAATGAGAAAATAAGCCCAGGCTGGTCATAGCCTGTAAATCATCCCTTGCTGCAGTGCTCCAGCAGCAATGAAGATAAACAATTACACTTTGCAAAACAAGAGCTACTTTGCCCCTCCTTTTGTCAGGGTGCTCTATTTTAAAAGCCTGGTATTAAAATTTAAAGCTCAACTTATCTCAGTGCAGAATGAACACTCATTGCTGCTCCCAGCATCTGTGCAGAGCAATGTCTCTGTTTGGATGCATGCTCTGAGAAGCTGTCTTGAAGCCATAAATATATTTTTTTCCACTATTAAGCGTACTTTTTTCTCCAGAAAAATGTCTTATATCCAGGCTTTTGTCAGTAGTCCTATTAAAACCAATTCTCAACATTTATCTCTTGAATCAATTTTCTTGCTCTCATTCTCATTCTTGGCCACTTTTATTCTTCCTGTATTCTAAAATACTAACAAACAACCTAATGACAAGGCATCCTAATAATATCATACTGTATGTCCAGAGCAAGATAAAAGTTATGAGGAAAATGGAATGACAAAAGATTCTCAGCCAACTAATTCACTTAAAAAGCAAAATGTGGACATCTTTTATAGCAAATGATAGTGATAAAGATCCTTCTGGACTGTAGTCTCTAAAAGCTGATTTCCACAAATGCTGTTTCCATAAGTGCTGTCATAAAGTTATACCCAAAAGTCAAATTCAGCTGCTGCACACGTTGCAGCTCATTTAACAGTACACAGGGAAACTCGTCACTAATTTGTCAGAACAGAGCAAAACACTGGTGCAGAAAGTGGCTTCACACAATCTGCCTTAAGGCAGATTTAAAATCAGGAAGTCATATAAGTGGGTAACTAAACCATTAACTCGGGTAGGGTGGAAAGCAGGGCTCCTCTCTCCTGGTGAAAGGAAGGAAACTCCTGGTCCTGGAGCTTTCCCTTTCCCACTTGGACACTGAGCATCAAAGCACTCTCAGAAAATTTCTGAACTCTGGGGAATGGAATAGCAACAAAACCCTCTATCCTCTGCTCTTCTTCCAGCACTATGGTAAAAAAAACAAAACCATTAAAAAAAAAAAAAAATAAAAAAAAACCAAACAAACTAACTAACTAACTAACAAAAAAAAACCAAACAAAACATGCCCCAACACCCAGATTACCAGTTTTTCACCCAAGGGTCTGCTACTTTCACCCCTGAGGCAACACTGAGGTAAACAAAAGATACAGGAATGTGGCAATTACTGTTACATAATTATTCCCAGGCATTTTGTGTCCAGTTTTGCAACGCTTTGTGGAAGTGGTGACAGTTTATTTTAACAGCACTGCTGTCGAGTTGCTGACCTTCCCCATTCTCCCCATTCTGAAAATGCAAACAGGAGAATCCCCTGGTGAGACTGGGCAGCCTGAGCTTGTGCTTGTGTTCAGCACCAGAAATACAGAACCTGTAATTTCAAACACCTATCAAAGCAAACAGTGGAAAAGGACAGAAAATGTATTTTAAATAGTGGATACCAATTTTTGTTGCCTGTTTTGTTTCAAGCCTATCAGACTTTATTCTGTCTCAGCTGTACACATATTTAACAAACGGCTATGTCAGAACTGTTTATTGTTAAAGAACATAAAAAGATGTCACGACCTATATATCATGATGGATAAATATGAACTAAGTAGTTGTGGCATCAAATGCAAATTTTTAAGGCTGTCTCAATTTCTCCTAATCCAAATTAATTTGTAAAGCTTATAAAACCAAAATTTTACCTCAGCTAAATCCTACCACAGTGCTGTTTCTAAGCAAACAGTTCTTTTTCCCTTGGCTTGGTAAAGCTGAGACTCAGCCAGCCTTACTCAGTAAAACTGCAGCATGTTTGAGTGGTGCATGTTGTAGTCAGTGGGACCTGAAACAACAATAATGTGTATTCCCAAGCACGGGCAACAGTGATTTAATGTTTGAATAAAGCACAGCAAAAACATTGATCAGAGATCTGTAAAACTTTCATGTCACATGATCACAATTGATCAAAATTTTTGCAGCCTGGTGTAGTCCTGGGAAGACTTCACAGGCTCTTGCACATAAAAATCTCTCTTTTTCAAGCCTGTTCTGAAACCATCACTAGAGCAGAGGCCTGTGCTGGGGAGCTGGGTAGGAAGGCACATCCCAAATGCCAGCATTTCTTAGTAAAGCTGGCCTAAGTCCATTAATAAGGCAATTCCTGCATGGCAGGAGGCACATAAAACTCTAGTACCTTCCTTACTCTGGGAATCAACTCCTGATGAGGAAGAAAAAGAGCAATTACACCTTCAAGAAGTCCCTGGTATCACTGACATGATAAAAGCTCCCTTATTTTCTCCAAAGAAGTTGTAAATAGCCAAGAAAAAACAGACAGAAAAATTAAAATCTTCCTTTAAAATATGCCCTAAAGGTGAGAAATACCATGTTATTTATTTGCTTTAAGTCACTTACAGTGCAAATTCATTAGTCTGAAATTCTCAGGACACAATGAGAGATTCAAACAAGAGCAATTTCCTTTCTTTTCTGTAAACTATCTGGTTTTTGAGTTAACATGTCATTTATGAGCATACTTTATGCAGAGGGCCACAAATGGAGGAACTTGTTCAGCTATGTCATTCTAAGAAATTTAAAAATAAAATGATCTTCATTTTCATGGCTTCTATATTCAGCTCAGTTCAAGCTAATAGAAACTACACTATTTCTGATATTTGACTTTCTAATTGCTCTACTAAAAACTGGATTAATATTGATCTCATGAATGATAGTCTGCCAAAGGCATGACAGCTTTTCTGTCAATCTTTAAAAGAGAAGACAACATAAGGCCTCTCCAGAAAAAAAAAGAAATTATAGATTCTGAATGAGAGGAAAAAATTCTATAGTTAGAATTACTGAAAACCTCAAAATTATTCCACCAGCTTTTTAGCTAAGAATACTTTCATTGCTTGTGAAACTGGAAAGAACATTTCTAAAATACAAAGTTAAGATTATCTGCATGCTTCCTGTAGTCAAATTTTTCGAGAGATGAAAGTAATACCTTTTTCATCATTTTCATTTTGCATAGCACAGGTGAAAAGACTTTGAATCTGAGTCACTAAGTTCTTGCCATGGGCTCTCAAGGGAGGAGGCACACAGTTAGATACAAAAAAAAAAAAAAACAGAGAGAGAAGTGGGGTAAAAAGCCCTGCTGTGGCTGACTGCAGCGATTTACTTCATCTCCCTCCATATATATCTCCTGTGATCTTGATTCACCACTCACCAGTTGCTTTATTATGATGATTAGAGTCATGCTTATCAAAGCCAGAATTTGGTTTTAACTAGAGCTAAATGACTGATTCAGTGATCCAGGGAAGAACCTATTAAAACAAAAGGTTTTTCTTCCAGGTCATGCTGTGAAGGATTGCAGACAGAGTCAAGGGCATCTGAAAGGTGTTAAAACTGCTTACAACAATGTATTGATGGCATGCCAGTCAGCAATGGTATCTGAAAGGAAGGAATTAGTACCTGGGCTTCAAATTCAATCTTTGTGCAATTATTTCACAGTTGCTTAGGTGGCAATTCTGCCAGGCGTGTTATCCTGAATGTAGCTTGCTGTTAATGCTCCAGGGAACCCAAATTTCATGCTTATTCACCCAGTAATTTTTCAGTGGGCTGGCGTAGGTCCCCTTCAAGGAATGCCCTAAATCCAGGCCTTGCTGAGGCTGGGAGGGTAAGAGGGTTATCCCAGATACTGGGCAGAGGTGGCCTGGCCACACAACAACCTGAGGAGCTTGGCAAAGCCCCAGCTCACCAAACTCTCTGCACTGAAAGTTTGTGAGTAATTTTCAGCAAAACTACCCTGTATCCCTGTTTATGGTTTGTTTCATACACCTTCCCCAGCCTGAAGACAATCTCTTCTGTAAAATACATCCTTCATGTGTGAGAGGGGTTTTTAATTACTGCTGTAACATTATCACATTCATTCATTAACCCTATGTTAGTAAAGCTCCCAGTTTTCCAAGAAAAAAAAATTGCCTTTTTCCCCTCCTGTTTTTTTTCAAAATCTTGTTGAATGGGGAAAAGGTGGAAGAAAGACATGAAAAATTCTGCAGGTTTTGATGGATTTTTTTTCCTTTTCCATAAAGGAGCCCCTTCCATTTCTTTGGATAGATCATCAACCAGCTGGTAAGTCTGTGAGGTTTTAACCCTGAACTGAATAAGTAACCCAGAAAATAATGAGGTTGTTTAATTAGATGATGCATGTGTATTCCCTCTTCTTTAATTTCTAGATTTTTCATTTTCTTTTCATTTTCTAGCTGTCCAACAGGACACAGTTAGTGGTGAATGTAAAGTATTGGTGCCATTTGACCTGCTATTAGGCAAATGTAATACTCAATATAAAATTACCTACATTATATAGACAAGCATATATTAAGCTTCCCAACAATTAGTATTTTTCTCTCAAAGAGAAATCTGTCTTTTAAAGACTCTTCTATAACAAAATATGGTTTAACTGCTCAATATTATTTCTAGCAGAAGAGTGATTCTTAAATGTTTGCAGATTACTTGGTTATGAAATAGAAATTTTTCTTTGCTGTCCAAGTTTTAATTTTGGGGCAGTGTGTACAGTACTCCTAAGGGATTGTGTCTCTGCAGTGTTCTCCAAGAGCACAAAAGAAAATAAATAGTCATTAGAATGGTTATTGATAAAGAAAGTGAAAATTATTTCTGACAAAATAATCAGTATTGTATTCTAGCTGATAGGACTGTTAACTGTACCACAAGAAGAACAGAGAAGAAAATCCCATCACAAAAACAGATTTATATAATTCTTCAGAAAAAAAATTATGCCTTTGCAATGCTATAGTTGTTTTTTATCTAAAGCTACTTTAGAGTTTCATTCAGCTTGTGTAAGCTTGATTTAGGAGTGCAGCTCTAGGTCAAAGAAGACTAACAGTATCCAAGCAACAAGTGATTAAATAAATTATACTTTTCAAGTTGTCTTGCAGAAGAAGAAGGTTTACCTAGCAAAAGTGAAAATAAGGGGGGGAGAGCACAACAGCTCAACCTAAATCCTAAATATATCACATTCCATCTAAACATACAGTGTCTTTCTGAAGAAACTTTGAAACCTGAAAGCACAGCCTGTCAGCAGTGAACCACAATTTTTGTGTGAGGGAGATTATTTGCACACACCTTATGTAACATGATTCTTCTTCTTAGGCCTCATCCTACTGAATGTTTTGCCACGGGGGAGAAAAACAGAAAGCAAGCATCAGTTATGGATTACTTTGCTCTCTCTGGGGCGACCCTCCATTACAATCCTAGGGAAAAGGATGAAGTTGATGTATTTTTGTGACTCAGGACACCATAATATTAGAGTGGCACAATCCTCAAAGCTGTAGCTGAACTTTATGTATTTAATGTCACAGATTCTTGTCATTGTTTCTTGGTGGTGGTGGTGGTTTGAGTTGGTTTGGGGGGTGTTTTGCTTGTTTTTCCTTTCGTTTTTCACACATATTTTCCAAATGTTTTCATGGTCCAAAACACCAAGTTTCCCAAAGTATTCAGAGCAAGTAAAGAGTTAATCAGGAGATCTTAAAGTACTGCACAGAATCATCTGGAGGGAAAAGGGTGCAGAGTTCTCATTATTATTCAAATTCTAATATCACTTCCAGAAGCGGTCATTACATCATCTTCTTATCTGCCCATGGCATACTATAGCAATGCATCTGCTCAGTATACCAACCTGTTTGTTAACATTCTGCACATCCAAAAAACATTGAACCAAAGTAGGATTTAATTTATCATCATTGAACATATTTTCAATTTACCTTTTGTCTCACCTGAATTCTGCAAGAGAGATTTCTCCTAAATCTCAGAAATGCCTTTCTACAGGAACTGCATTTTTTCTGGCTAACGACTTCATTCCTGTTTGAAATGAAAATATTTTTTTTAATTTCCAGTGACATGAAAATTCCACAGTTAATTTCTGATGGAAATACCAGCACAAAACACTTTAATTTCTGCAGCCATATACTTAGATTCTAGAAGCATAAAAAGATTGGGAATCCTTCATAAGGTAAGAAATTGTTTACATTGAATCAAGCAATAAACAATTATATGGGGGGAAAAGAACCATGAGAGGGAGAAATTAACAGTTACTTCAGTTCTGTGTCTTTTGAGTTACAGCTGGGCACCCTAACCTCTGAATCAAGTGCTGCTGGAAGAAAAAGATGATTCATAAACACAGATTCTCCCTACCCCATGTTCCAGCATTTTCGTGGTGGTTTTGGTTTGGTTTTTTTTTTTGTTTTGTTTTTTGGTTTTTTGGGTGTTTTTTTTTTTTTTTGAGGTGGGGGGGAGTTGGTTGGTTTTTTGGTTTTTTTTTTGGTAGGGGGTGTTTGGTTTTGTTTGTTTGTTTGTTGTCTGGTTTTTTGTTGTTGTTTTGGTTTTGGGAGATTTTTAGAACACAGATCTCTGGCATGCACACCCACAGAACAGAGACAGGCCAGTCCTGGTTTTGCACAGCTGGTCTGCTGAGTGCTGCCAGCTCCACACAGACAATTTTCACTTCTCATTCAGCCAGTTTACTGGAGTTGAAGGCACTTCACAAGATAATTTTGGACACTCCTTTTTTCTTGGCAAATCTACAGGGGGAAAAAGAGTGCTTGGTTGAATGGGCATGACCGAAGTTTAAGAAGCTGCCTGCCTGGTGTTTAGAAACAGCACCTGTTTGCAATAAAAAGAAAGTGCAAAGAAAAACCAGATCATGTCTATAACATCATGCAGTACCTGGGAATTAAGCTCAAGGAAAAAAAACCACACACCTGATCCCTGAAGTAATCAAGGAAGAAGGACAAAGGCAAATGAGTGTGAGAAGCAAAGAACATTTTCCTTTGAGACCAGCCAGGTGCTCAGAAAATACCTGCATTAGGCATCACTGCCTGTTCTTTCAGCACAGTGACATCTAAGGGTGCTTGTGCTAATCCTTCCTCGTGCCCTCTTGTCCTGCTGAGATCTTAAACCACCTGCGACTCACAGGAGAACAAGGGAACTGCCGCACTTTTATAATTTGAGTGCTCCAGTAAGGACCCTTTGCTGGTTTGACACCAGTTATCTCTGTGACTCGAGACTGATACTCTCATCTGAACCAGACAGTACAGAGAGCTCTGATGGTTTTGTAGTGCAATGTGATTTATTGGGGGCTACAATCTCGGCTAAAATATGTAAATTAATATTATTATTTTCTTCAATCAGAATAAGCTGTCTTATAGATAAAATGAACTTCTGAGGGTCACTGCTAGTTACCCTCTTTATTGGAATGTAATTAAACTATAAACAGCATTGCAGTAAAAACTGGCATTTTGTCTCGTGTCGTGGTGCCAACTCACAGTGTATTGGGAAATAGCTTAATAGAAATCAGATTCTTCTAATCAGCATGATTTCATCCTTCTGTAATAGGTAAGAGGAGTACTGGGAATGTAAAAATACTCTCTTTAATAACATGTAGGTATTTGCATCACCCAAAATGTATGTTTGCTTCTCTTGTTCTTTGAAACCTGTGCTGTGATAAGGGAACAGAATTTTGGCAGGGAAAGAACCCAACAGCCCTCTGTTCCAGCTGGTCCTCAGAGATCAGAGGGGCTGGAGCAGCTGGGCTCCTTTTCTCTTTTCAGCCAATTTGGCACCGTCAGCCTGGTCACTTTCAGCGGGAACTTTTGTGATCTCGGACTCACAAATGGTGCAGTTCACCATCTCCTGAGGCCATGGCTGAGTTCATGAACAACCTGCACAACCCAGAATCACGAACTTCCATGTGAATTCACCTGAGTTTCACAAAAATTCATGGATCAGTTCATTGAAACAAGAGAGGCCTGATGCAGAGCTGTCAGTGAGAGGTGCACTAGCTACAGAGTATCAGGAAGCAGTAAGGGAGATCTATTAGAGGTATATAGATGATAAAATATATATATATATCATATTTTATACATGCATATATATATGTGTGTATATATAATCTTGCTATAGACACAGATATTTTAAATATATATATGTAAAATATAATCTATCTATAGACACGATATATAAATATTCCCACATCTGCCCGAACACAGCTGGAAGCGCAGAACTTACCCAAAAGTGGCTCCTCAGGGAAAAAGGAGAAGAAGCAGAACATGTGGACGCACCCCAAGCAAGCAGAAATGTTTCCCCCACTGCCTCTGTGCCACCAACACTGCCCTTCTTTTATACTATATTTTTTGCCCTTCCCAAAGGGGTGGAACAGTCGCCTGTTATAGGGTGGGATGTTGGTGACCATGGTCATATGTGTAAGGCATGTTTTCTTTTTTTCTTCACTTGCATTCTTAGGGGGGTGAAAACTAATATGAGACCGAGAGCCTCGGTTGGTTTCAGTCAGAATTTATAGTTGATACAAAAGGTAAAATAAACACTTGGGTCCTCCTCCACCCTCTGAGGCGGCAGTAGAGGCTCTCTGACCTTCAACAGAGAGTTTTTTCGTTATCTCCTTAACAAACCAGATTTATAACAAGGCTTGTTTCTCACAGTGAAGGGGGAGTGAGGCCAGTGGCTGGTGCAGAGATGCAGATGTTGTCCTGCCTCACTGAAACAACATCAGTTGAGAGGAGTCACTTCACTCCAGATATGTTTCAGTCTTCCGGCCTAAGCCAGGTGCAAGATAAGCACAGGGCCCAGCTTATGTTATTCTTCATCAATTCTTCACCAACTTAAAGCAACTCTGGGGCAAATCCAAAAATTTACCACAACCTGCAAGCTATTATGAAGCACAGACATTCAAGATTACTTGATTAAGTAATTTTTTTACTTAATTACTTGATTATATTCAAGCCTACTTAAAAACATTTCCCCTTAAAATAAGTCTTTCTCAAACTAGGGGTAAACTTTACAACATTTGCCCCAAAGAAGGACAATTTGCACAGTATAAAACAGTTTTATGGTTTTAGACTAAAGATATCAAGAGTCTCCAAGCATTAAAAGAAACCAGTCACTTGAAATAAGAATTAATGGTTCTACAGGAACTCTAGAAAAGTAAAAAAAAATTAACAGTTCTACAGGAAAGTTATCAAACTTATATTACTAAAATCATTTAGGAACATGTTAAACTAACAGATTTTAAAGCACACTTATTTTTGTTCATGCCTCAGAAAAGGCAGACAGCTTAGATCAATGTGAGATAGATAATGTGTTGATAGGTAGCAGTCGCTGTTTTCAAGGATTCAACAAAAAACAGGATTATCATCCTTCTAGCTATGCAAACTGTAGTATCTTGGTAGATTGTCAAAACACAAGACATCCAAATTCTCAGACTGGAAAGAGAGTCACATTTCCAATTTTCTTTTTAAAAGGGTTTTCAAACATGTGACTTTGATTAGAAATATGCAGGACATGAATAAAGAAGGTGCAAAGTATCCCCTACTGAGACTTAAGAAGGAAAGCGCCTTTTACACCACTCTCATCACTAAATTCCTGTGAAAAAAGAATACCCAGTTAGAAGAAAACAGAATGCTCCTGGATTAAATGGGACACAAAAAGAGATTTTAGGAACTGAAATTGGTACCTGGGTGATGTCAGGGAGGCCTGTTCCCTTGACATTCTACAGACCCCTGTGAGGAGATTGGCACCCCACCCACTGCCTGTGTGAGCTCAGCACAGGAGGAATCAGAAAAAAATAGATCCTTATGCAGAAAAGACTTGTGGCTACACAGAAACATAGTTATGACAACAAGGACCTATATCCTTTTCAAGCAGGTGAACTGCATGCAAATGTAATTCTTAGTCCTAGGAAAGATTCTGGTGTGGAAGTGCAGCTGACTTTCTGCAGCCTCCCTTGTAACCCATCCAAAAAGAAAGACAGAGGTCCCAAAAATGCTGCAGTTTGCAAGTGTTCTACAAGGGGCAGCAGGAGCCTGCCTGGCTCCTCTAATGAGGGGAGCAGGGGGGGACCAGAGGAGGCACCCTCGTGGGACGCTGCAGAACCCTCACAGCGGCGCGCGTCTGTGGCCTTGCTCCTCAGGAAGTAAACATCGCTGTTTGCTCCTAAAGCAGCTCATATCCTCTTTTCCTACAAACAGGGAGGACTGAGGCAGTCAAGGACTGATTATCTGCAGGCACACCGGCTGCAGAAAACAATCCCTATCTGCTTTCAGCTGTTTCCAGCTCCTCATGAAGATGCAGCAGGACATGGGCCCATGCAGGTCTTGTTTTCTAGAAAAAGAAGAGTAGCACGGTACTCCTTTCCTAATCCCGTGAAGAGGGAAAAATAAAACATATTTTTCCCATGAAACAGCTCAAACTCTTGAATTTTGTTACCTGATGAAAGCTGCCTTTCAAACATATGCTATTCAAACTTTTACAGAGAATCGTGAGAGAAAAAGAGGAAAAGAAGGAAAATGGAAAAGAGACAAAAGCCATAACAATAAAATAAAATAAAATAAAATAAAATAAAATAAAATAAAATAAAATAAAATAAAATAAAATGATAAAAAAATTTTAAAACTACTCCTTATGCTGGAATAAAATGGGACAACCAAAAATCTTGAGAATCACAGAAGTTCAATAAGAAACTTTAAAAATGACAAAAGAAATATTTTCCTATCTAAAAGGTTGTGCTTACATCCTGAACAAGTCATAGTTTTAATTCAAATTCCTGAGAGTCCCCCTGAGTATTTGCTTTTTCAACCAGATGCTTCTAACTGCCTGGTAAGTGAGGCATGCCTGTCTCATAACCAGTGTTGTGCATAAATAACTGCAAGACAATCAAACTTATGTGAAGAAAGGTTTTGTGTCTTTCTTTTTAATAATTTAACAAAAGGGATTCTAATTCCTGCATTTAGAATATACTCATTTCTGCTTTCATCGGTGTTATAACATCATAGATGTGAACTGAAATACATAAAATTCCATTTTTAAATTTTAAGGGAAAAAAAGAGAAAACTACTCTTTTATTACAGGGAGGGTGGACACACAGTGGAACAGGGTTTGTAGAGTTTCCATCCTTGGAGATGTTCAAAACCCAACCAGACATGACTGAGAAATCTGCTTCTCCTCTCTCTGGTTTGTAGGGTTGGGCAGATGATCTGCAGTGCTGCCTTCCCACCTCAATTATTCTATGATAAAGGAAAAGGAAAGAAAGTATCAGAAAGGGGAGATTCTGAAATAGATGCAGCTGCTCACAAACAAATCCCCTTTTTTCAGAAGCAGAGAAGAACAGTGGTGAAACACAGTGTTTTTTGCAACCATCTGGTACTTTCTGAGGTTTTTATGTGTGCTGCCTGTCCTGATTGCAATTCCCTGTAAAGAGTCCAATAGTCTGAGGTATGAGATGAGCAGACCTGCTTTACATAGGGTAGGCTATGTAAAGGAAAGTCAAGAGTACCGAAAAAGACTAAAAGAAGAAGGAAATAAAGTGTTTGTACAAATAGTAAGTTTTCCTAGTAGTAAATGTATATAATTGTGGTCAAAGTTCTTTCCCACTGTCCTGTTTCAGGTATATTTTTGCACACTAAGATGTGATAACCATTTTGTTCGTTGGTTTTCAGCTCAGCTTGTAGGCAACAAGAATTTAAATAATTGGCACAGGAAAAGAATTCTTTTAAATTGACAAAAAAATGTTCAGTCTGAGCTGGCAAAAATTTTAATCCAATAACTTCCTGGAAGTAAAACACTTGCATTCTTGCTTACTGAGTGCTCCCCATAGTTTTTGTGTGTTTCTGTGAAGTTTTTTGTGTGCTTTTGAGAAAGTGGCACCTTCCAAACTGACCTCCCATGTCACAGGGACACTTCCCACATCCACCTTTCTGGCAAACGACTTTTCTCATGGTGAAGACACTTAGAGACTAAACACAAGGTGACTCCTATTAGCCATGGCCACAAGTACAGCTGATGCAGGTGACAGGATGACACCTGGGATGGGGATGGCCAGAAACCATTCCACCCTCCCTCCTCCTCCTATTTTCTGCAGATCAGCTGGGTTACTCGAGTGCTTCAGTCTTGAATCACCATCTGTTAATGGCATCCACACAAATGTCTCTGGGAAATTCATAATGTTAGACTCAGTTACCCTGGAAATGTCCTTCAGTTTCACACTAAATGAGGAGCTGTAAAACCTAAGCCATAGTACTGGAAAGTTTAGAACCCAAAACAATGCAGGACTTCTGCAGTCCAGCAGAAGGAATATTTAGGCTTTGCAAACATCTGTCTTTTTCTGTAGTTTGTCTTTAATGGCCTCTCAGAAAGACTAAGTTCTCTCACTATTCAGAAAATCATTCTTTAAGAAGCCATTAAGAGCAAAGATAATTTGGTCCTAGTTAATTAGAAACTCTCCTGGCTATGTTAAGGATAGGTTTGTGCACATTTGTATGAATACCTAAGTATTCTAGGGAGGTATAGGAACTTAGGTCTGCTTAAAAATTAATGGTCTTGGAAGGAGACTATTTAAACCAGGATGGGCAACACAGTGAAGGATATAAGTGCTAGAGTTTTAAAAAAAATACTTTGAAAAGCAATATTCTCAGGTTGAAGACAAGCTTGTCCTAACCTGCCAAGAATACAGTGTGGTGTCCCTACTGTGCTATAGAGGAAATATGAAAAGCGTTACTTGGCAGTAACAGAGAAGCAAAGAAGTTACTGGGATCTATAGGACTTCAGTATTATCCCCTGGGATGTTACCTGTACAAGTAAATTCATAAGCATGTAATTAAAACCTTTCAGCTTTCTTTTATTTTTAATCTAGCTGGGAGAAACAAAATAAAATACAACTTTAGTCCTAAGCTATCTCTGTTCTCCCAGCTAGCAAACACAAATTTTATGTTTGACCTGAACAACATGCTGGCTAGCTAGTGAGGAATTTTCAGTGACTTATGAGCACAATTAAAAGCTCATCTCGAATACTGTGATGACTTTTAGTTTTATGACTGCTATGTCGTAAAGATATATAAGACCCATCATTACCTGTAATATCAGAGCCATAAAGACTTCTGTATGTGCAAACTGAAAATTTTAGAGCCTCTCAGTTGTCAACTGATCTGGTTGGGAAAATAAAACATGGGGGGTCCAAGTATGACAAAACAGCTACAAAATACTCTAGTTAAAACTGTAACTTTTTGTTTCGGGATGAGAATGTCTTAGAGGAATTAAATCTCAGGAATGACTAGAAGATAGTGAGTGTACCAGAGTCAGTAAATAACAGTAAAAGTTAAGATAGCAAGAGACATATTCAGTAACAACTGTAAGTGCAGTATTTCACCATAACTGGGACAGATAGAAGTGGCAATTGTTCTTGTCACTTCCTTCTTCTTCAGCCTTTCGTTTTTTTAAATATGTCAAAAATCCCATTTTTACCAATACAATTGTGCCCTGCATACAGTAAAGAAGCTATGTTCTTCAGCTGGCAGAAGGATGTTTCTAACCAGAACTGTCAAAAACCTCCATCTCAAGGGTAGCTGTTGTTAAGTGCTGGCAATTTGGGGCAGAAAAATTATATGTGCCACGTCAGTCTGTGGAGAAACTCTGAAAGGCAAAGCACTGCAGGAAGAAGCTTCTGTGTGGGCAAAAATTCACCAGAAACAAGAAGTCTGCAGCCCCAGGAGCAGGGACACTGAGGCAGCCTGCTGTGCTGCTCTGAGAGAGGCAGGAAACAAAGGATGGAGTGGCATGGAGGTGTTGTGGCCATGCTCTGTTTAAAGCAATGCAGCCAAAGGGAGCTAAGCCAAGGAAGGGCCCAATCATGAACAAAAGCTGAACTTTGCTTCATTAATTCAAAAATATATATTGCTTTTCATGATCTGCATACTCTAATGAAGTAAAACCTGTAAGTGTTTTGCACATATGACTGAAGTCACTCATACCCTGATCATGAAATGGCACCAACTTTACCTTTCCCTCACCCTCAAAGGAAATAATATAAGTGTAATTTCAGAGAGGAGGTGTGCCACCCTTCTGTACTCAGACAGCTGGCAGGCTGTACCCATCTCTCCCCATAAGGATGCCTATCAGGTAAACTTTACTCCATGGTAACCAATGTGCTCATGAATAGTAATTTCTGAATCCTGTTCTGTTATAGCAATCAATAAACTGCACTATTTGTGAGTCTGTGATCATCACTGTTCCCAGATTTAGTCTAAAGCACACTGTGAACCTGTGGTTGTGAAGGTTCATCTTGAAAATGAGCAGGTTTATTGTGTCAAATTGGCTACTCTGTAAGATTATCTGTGACTCTGCATCACAAGGGTCCTGCAAGGACTAGGAAGACAGACAACATTCAGACTAAGAAGGGCAAGGTCTAGTCGGCCCTGGGCCCACTAATCTGTGGATAATCTGGAAACCATGTGGGTGTGTTTTTCCTAAATTCTTACATGGCATGGCCCCATCGTGCTTTAGACTACAAACAGCAGAGCCCCTTGCTCTGTGCCACAGATTCCTTCTGGAAACAACACAAGCTGTAGATCCATCTTAAAATCTTCTGCCACAGATTTTGCAGGTACTGCTCCTTTGCTGAGGGCCATGTGGGAACACAGAGAGGGCCTTCGCTGGCTGACTTCACTCTCCTTCCATGACTTTGAAGATTCTGTGGTAAAGAAACAAACAGCTTATAAAGTGAATTTCCAATGGCAACAAGTTTCTAAACATTTCTCTTGTCCTCTACCCCTACCCCAAATTCACCTTGTTCTCTACTGAGTGGGAAGGATTTCTTTTTAAGTGGACATTCCTGATTAAAAAAGGTGAATATATCAGTGATCTGCTGCATCAGTTTTATCTTTCCACAACATTTTTCAAGTTCTATGTATCTTTGAACAATAGTATCATGGGAGACAGTCTTTCTCTCCTCTCCTTGTTATCCATAAGTTTGTGGTGAAACATGCAGCAATCAATACCTATCTCTACTGGGCAATATAAATTCTGTTAAGCTAGCCTGAATCAATCATCCATAAGGCCTGATTTAATTTATCTCAAACTTCTTACAGCAGAGAGGGTAGTCTCAAGATTAATTCAGTTCTGGGTAGAGAAGAGCAGAAATCAGGGTACAAAATCCCCTTTTTTTGTACAGCATGCTGACAATAAGTGTTAAGGCTATCAAAAGGAAAACAAATTTTCTGTCTCTCCTTGGAAGTTATTGCTTCCATTAAGCCACTCTGACTTTAGGCAGAAGATTGAGACACACAACAGACAATCAGAATGAGAACAAAGAGGTATAGTTATCAGAAAAGGTAGACTGCATAGACTTTTCATCAAATACTCCAAGAATCCTGTTGAGACACTGAATCTTGGGTTGATGGAAGCATGGAACTGCAGTCCACCTGGAACTGCAGTTCAGTGAAACTCAAACTTTAGAAAATAGTTCCTGTGCTGAACAGCCTGCACTAATAAGCACCAATTAATAAGTAGGATGCGCAAATATTGAAAATTTACCTTGTCAGTTTCAGCTTCAGTTCTTCCACCAAGTCTGGGTATCTTTCCATGCCCAAATGTACTACCCTGGGCAAATATTGATACTCCATGAATTGATCTTTTGCAGCGCATTTTAATGAAAAGCTAATGCAATAGATCACATTCATTTCACACCAGGCACTGATGAAAAGCTGATGGGTAGAAATATGCACTTCTGAAATATTATCTAAAGAACAAGATGTAATGGACCTAGAAACATTATGGAACTGTGAGTCATTCTGACCAATTACATATATTAATATTCTACTTTTTTGTATCCTTATTGTCTTTGACGCAAAGATCACAGCTTCTGCCAGGCATGGAAGCAAAGGTTTCTGTAACTGAAGTGATGGAAAGTCGATGGAAAGCTCTGGAGAGGGTGCTGAAAACAAGCAAAGACCACCAAATCAGTTGCCACTGTATGCCTGGGTGCAGATCCAGAGGCAAACATGGGCCAGAAAGCTGTTGTCAGTTGTGACACCCCGCTAATAACATCAGAGGAGCACCAAGAGCTGATGCAGGTCTAAGCAAGCATTTTGTATTAACTCTTCTGGAAACATGACTGAGTGCCTGGATTAAATCAGTTTGATGCTAACTGGATCTGTGAGTCATTTGATATTGGATTATGCAACATCTGCAGAACACCAGTGTCCTTCCTCATGTGTGTGAGACTGGAACTCTTGGCTGGAATAAAGCAGAACTAAATTTCTACTTCTTTCTTGGACAAATGGTTGACTGTGATTAACCACGGAATGGTCAGAAGGTTGTCAAGGTTAAGGAGTGCTTTCAAATGTAGTGACAGTGCTGCAGCTAAGCATGTGTTGTTGGCAACAAACTGGTATACTAAATATTCACATTAGGATGTGACCTGTGTTTGATGAAATTTAATGGCATCATTAATTAAGTAGGATCCCATATCTTCCCTCAATCATTCCAGACAGAAAGATCCTGTTTCTCCTCCACCTCGTCCAGCAAAACTCCAGATTGTCCATTGAGGAATTTCCAGGTTTTGTCATCCAACAAATCATACCCTAAAATACAGCTTTCAGTGGCACCGACCAATATTTCAGCACTGGTTAATTTCTTATCACCAGGGAGCAATTAGGACATGTTTACAGTGAGACATTCTCTAAAATTCCATCAATTCCTGCAGTTTTCACTTTTTGGTGGCCAGCCTTTTTACTTAGGTTGTCTGCTGCTTTATAGTAATTACTGCATCCATGCCCTTGTGTCATCAAGGGAGTTTAAAAAAGCTTGCTTCAGCCTCATAAGAATGGAAATGATGGGTACTGGGGCAATCAGAACCTTCCTCCATCTCATCATTATCATCACCACGCCAGATGTCCCTGTGCCATATTTTGGGGTCTGCACAGTTTTCCAGTTTTTTTTCTAAACAAAGAATGGCAACAGGTTCAGTAAGGGGCCCAATTTTTCCTGAAGCTATTTTTCTCAGTTTTCAGCTGTAAACAGTACCTTTTCAAGTTCCTTATTCTCTGTTTTTAGGTTTTCGGTTTCACTTGTGAGGAGATCTACTCATGTACTGAGCTTTTCTTAGTACCTTCTTTCAAAAGTCAGTAATGTCTTCAAAACCTCATTCTTGTATTTCAAAGCAGTATATTCTAAATCTGGAATTTTTGAGGGGAGACCATACACTTTGGTTTTCTTTTGTGCCCAAAATAAGTTAGTCTCTAATACTGTGCAAATAAATTTTTTGTCATTATATTTTTTAAACTTTTTACACACTTTTCTAGTTTTCTATCTACTTTCTATCTACCACTTTATGCTCATTTTCCCAAAATTTTTGGGCCCATTCTATTCCCTCTCAGAATTATGTCTGTTATATTTTTGCTGCAGTTCATTCATGGCAATCCTGCTGACTACACTTTTTTTTTTTTTTTCTGTTGCACTAGAGGATGAAAATTGGCAGAAAATAAAACTAATTGCATTCCAGCTGGTACTCAGAGATCAGAGTGGCTGGGTACGGCTGGGCTGCATTTCTGATTATGACCAATTTGGCACTGTAAGTCTGATTTCACTCAGTAAGGACTTGCACAATTGCTGATTCAAGAGTAGTGTGGTTTACTGGAGCAACAGATTATGCGGGTTCTGAATTGCTGTTGTTAAATGCACTTACTCTGTTAGCACTAAACATACTGGGGCCAATGACTAACTAAACTCTGTTCACTAAGCTTAACTTCACCCTTCATTAAGCTTAGTTTCAACTGGGTGTGTTCTGATGCTGTCAGAGGCACAAATCATAGGAAAGAGTCATAAAAGATAAAGTTCCAGGTAGTGCCATTCCATGATCAGGTGGAGTTTGAGTCACTTTGGTCACATCTGTGAAGCATGCACATGTTTGCCTTCATTAATGTATGACAGGGCAGCAAATGCCACCTGGCTGGAAAAGCAATGTGAATTTTCAAGTTAATAAAGCAAAGTTCAGGTTTCAAGCACCAGCTGGGTTCTTCCTTTGGCTCAGTTCCCATTGTATTAAACAGAGCATGGCCACAATAACTCTGTGCCACTCCATCCTTTGTTTCCTGCCTCTCTCAGGGCAGCACACCAGGCTCCCTCAGTGTCCCTGCTCCTGGGGCTGCAGTTTGTTTCTGGTGAACAGTTGCTCACACAGACATTTGTCCTTGCTGAGCTTTTTCTTTGAGTATTTCCCCACAGGAGCCCACCAGAGTTCCATGTTGAAAATTAAACAAGCTGGGAACAGCATAACAGAAACCTTCTCCCAGCGTCACCAATTACCCAAGCAAGAAACCATGTAAGATTTCCAAACACTCTTGAAGTTCAAGCCTCCGTGGTTCCAGCTTAACCAGAACAGATAAAAATTTCAGGAATTCCTAGATCTGCCTGTATATGGATTGTACCTGGATAATTGAGTGGCTGACACTCTGCTTGCTAATGAAAGTTTTTCCAAATTTGGCATAAGAAATATTTTCTGTTCCACCACCTCCATCCCCACCACCAAGGGCTAGTTTGATCAATTAAAGAAATTTGTCAAAAGTAAACCGATTAAAATGCCTTTGATACTTTTGGAGGAGGAGGAGGAGGAAGGTGGTGGTCAGATACCATCAACTAACAGCATTTGGACTTGATAATGCAAAATATTAATCATCCTCCTTCTCTGTAGAGCATCGGAAATAGTCAGAGGAGCCAAATATAAATTCTTTTCTTAGCTTATGTGGAAGTGACTGGCTCATGACTAGCTTAGCACACCTAGAAATTTTCTAGGAGATAAACCAATATTTTTATGCAAGACTGTTTTCCTTGCCTGAGGCCTTAACTCTGACACTCATTAAGCTGCAGACACCTTTGTGACAAGATTGGTACAGAGATAAAAAGGTAAGAGGGAAGAATTTTACTTCCCTGCTTCAGCATGGAGTGCATGAGTTCCTGCAGTTTGAGGAAAATCACATATGCAGTTTTTAGATTTTCTTCCTCTATTCTAAAACTTTTTCATTATAAAAAGATTTATGTGTGTGATCTAACACATATTTATATACTGCCTAGATAAACAGGCTAAATCTGTGCTGTCAGTAAACACAACACTAAGCACCCAAAATGAGATTACTCTAACCTTTCTGTTACAAATTATTTATTGATCTTTTGGAACAGATCCCATAACTTGCCTTAAAACATGCTAATTTTGAAATGTTCTGGATAACAGTCTTGCTTCAGAGTAAATACCCATTGCATTCCCAAATGTCTGCCTGTAACAACAGCTCCCTTTCTTCTTGAGGAAAGGCTGTAGATCCCCAAAAAAGCTTCCAAGGTTCTGCTGGTCCCTGCATTAACAGGATGACCATCTCTAGACGGCCATAATGTGTCTCATTGTCTCAGCCCATTGTCCAATAAAGTGGCAGCCTTGGGCTATTTCTGTTACCTTACCTGTTTGAGATCAAAAGCATCCCCTTCTAAGAACAGCAACCTTCTCCTGTGCCCCACATCCAATACCAGGGTAAGGACCAGGGAGACAAAAAGTTAAACTTAAGGCAGGAAAGAGAATGGCATTTCTACTTTTGCTTTCTCTCTTGCTTGCAATTGCAGCTGACTTGGTAATATGTGTATGGAAAATTGAAAAAATTCCCTTTGTTCTTCATTTATTTTCCTCAGAGCAATCTGTAAAGTCTTGGTGTGATACAGTGTGTTAAGATCTTGAGAGAGAGAATACAACCACCTGAGGGGCTGCTCCAGCAGGAAGAGTGCACACCTGGGGTCCTATAACCCATGGTGGGAGAGGTCTGCATCTCTCCTCCATAAGGAATATGCCTTTCCAGGAGCAAAGTTCTGAGTTGAAAGACTGGCAGGTCTGACTACTGTCTGATTTTGGTTTTCTTCGAAAAAGAGTATTTCATTGTAAACTGAGCTTGTCTTTCATTCCATTGTTTGAACCTTTGCTCATTTCTGATTTCTTCTCATTTTTGATTTTTGCTGTTTGACCTTATCTTTTATGCCCTTCGAAAAAACAAGGTTAATGTGATGCCTTTCAGTTAATGCTTCTGTTATGCTGCCACAGGCTCAGTGCCTGTCTTCTGCAGAGTCAGTCATCCCTCTGGATGCAGGAGTCTCCTAAGATTGCTTGGTACAAAGTATATCTATGCTGAGAACAACTCTTTTCTCCAACATCCATCCATAATGGATTATGTTATGTTCCACTTTCAGCTTCTAACAGAAGTCATCCTAGCTGAGCACAGAAATGTCAACTTTGCTGTTTTTAAGAGGCTGCTGACTGCTTAAACAGAACCTCCTCTCATCAGCTTGTGTGCCATCACTGGCTGTCAAAAAGGGTCAGTTGTGCTTGCCCTATATTGTTCGTATCTGCATTTCTACATAAAATATCCCCAAGACTAAATGTACTACGACAGAAAAAGAATTTATGGGACAAAGGGCGGTGATACCTTCCTATATGCCAACATCTCCAACATCTGATTGCTATGACAGATCCTGACTGAACACAAAATCCCTTCCCCAAGTTTGGCTTTTTCTGTTTTGCAACCTCTGTGTTTACGGCACTGCTCATATATGGCTGGAGCACGTCTAAAGAGCACCGAAAAAACAAACACATTACTGGTGTGAAAGCTGCACACAAAACGCTTTCTTTTTAATGAAATTATATCTTGGAAATAGTTAACATTCATGCTTTTCTGATTTCCTGAAGTGCAGTGTGTGTGGTGTATCCTTGAAAATGTTCTTATCTGCTGATAACTGCATGGGAGCATCTAGTCCTGTAATAAAAAACATCAGAAATTTTTCTGTTAGGGATCCTTCTTGAAAGTTTGTTCTGGTCTTTTGATTTTTTGTTAGCTGTTTTTTATTGTTGTTGTTTTGAGGGTTGCTTGTGCAATTGTTTATTGTTTGTTTCTTTGGGGTTTGGGTTCTTGGGGTTTTTTGGTTGGTTGGTTGGTTTTTTACACAACTTTGCTCCAATATTGCTATCTAGTGTTTTACCCAGATTTGAATCATTACATAGTACAGCTCAGGGGGGACACACATTCTTTAATTAACAGTGAACCTTGCACTATCAGATATGGCTATGAAGTGTCAGAATGTTAATTTATTCCCTCTCCATGTATGGAAATTATTCTGTTTTTAATCAAAATATCATAATTTTTGTATAAACTCTTCCCTGTCAGCTTCTGTGCAATCACTAGCTGGCTTTCCAAAATTAGCAATAGTAGCAGTGTTACATAAAGTGCAGAGTCACTTTCATTTACTGCAGAGGTCAGCACTACAGGTTATCACAAAACTGTGAGACACATGGATCCGATGGGAAAAAAACTGCCAAATTTATATTGGGCTTTCTCTTTTTTGTTTGTTTTTTGGGTTTTGTGGGTTTGTTTGTTTGTTTGTTTTGTGAACTGATGGATGTTGCCTCACATTTTGGCTCATAACTTTGACTGGCCAAGAATCTATTTTTAATACTCTCCAGTTTTGATCCTGTTATGCCTCACCTCTAAAATGAAGATAATAAAATTAGAATGTGCTGAACATCGTGGAAGCTAAACATTTTAGCATTTCATGATACACAGACTACTCTGACACAGCATCACAAAGCAGTCTAAGGGAATCAAGACTATTTTCAGAAAGAGTTTATAAAAGATGTAAAGTAAAATTAATTGTTTTCCATAAATTCCATGTCCTCAAGCTCCTCATCGCAGTCTATGACCTCCTGTGAAGAGAGACCTCCAGATGCAACTTTGTGCTGACCACTCCTTCAAACAATTCAACAATTCCTTTTGCATGCCTGAGAAAAATCTTTTCCACTGTGGCCTAGAGCCTTTCAGAGCATCTGTTCAGGTTCTGAGGGAGACCCAGAAGAGATTTATGAAGCTTTGCATTGCCTGTAGGGCAAGTTTAGAGGTTATCTGATTTCACCCCATAGTACAGCTCAGCTTCAACCCACTCATTCCCTCCATGCCAATGGAGGTGGGGGGGAGAGAATTAGAAAGGTGAAAGTGAGAAAAATCATGGGCTGAGAAAAAAACAATTAAATAAGTACAGCAAAAGCTGTGTGCACAAGTAAAGCAGGGCAAGGGGTTCATTCACCACTTTGTATGGACAGGCAGGTGCTCAGTCACCGCCAGGAAAGCAGGGCTCTGGTAACAAGGATTAGGGAAGACACACGCTGCCTCTCTGAACGCAAACCCCTTCCTTCTCCTCCCCAGAGCCCCCCATGCTGATCATGATGCCTTCTGGAACATCTCTCTGTTCAGCTGGGATCGGGTGCCCCAGCTGTGCTCCCCAGCTCCGTGTCCACCCCCAGCCTCCCGTCTGAAGGGACAACATGAGGAACAGCAGAGGCCCTGGCACTGCGTAAACACTGCTGGGCAATAACAAAAACATTCTCGTGTTTTCAGTACTGTGTTCAGCACAAATCCAAAACACAGCCCACACAAGGCCCTGGGAAGAAAACGAACAAGATTCCAGATAAAACCAGCGCAGAGAACCTGCATCTGTAACAGCATGGATTCAGGGAGCAGGAAGAAGCTGAAAGGGTGAAAATGCTGGGGGCAGCCCTACTCCTATCCCTTCAACAGCTGGCTCATCCTGTTCCTGTTCTGCTCTGTAAAGCAGTGGAAAGTAGCAGTGTGTTTCAGTAAAACCACCAGCTGCTCAAAACCAGTTATCAATACCTATCAATATACAAGACCTGGAGTGTGAGCTTCCTTCAGACGCTTTTCCAAGTAAAAGTTGTATTCCAGATTTCTGTACAGGGATTAGTAGCATAGGATATTATTATTCTGGCTCTAAAAGGAATGAAAAAGCAAAGTCAGAGAGAAATGGACAGATCTGATGTTTTTCAAATGAGAAACAAAAAACCCAATATTTTTACTGCTGAAATCTATAAGTTTATCATTATATTTGTGGACATCTCCATTCTTCTTTATGTCTGATATCTGTCCATGAATACTCTGATTTGAAGTTCACAGCACCTTGGCAGAATTACACATTCTGACACTTTCAATTGGGCCATCACATTCCCAGAAGCCATTCAGTGCCACAAAAATTTAGATACCTGCTAGCATTCAGCAAAATACTAACTTCTTCTGGAAACTTACATCAATTTCAGTCTTTACTAAAGAAATGGAATCTGCTTAATGTTCACATTGTGTGACACCTGCTGTGTTAATTCTAACACATAACATCAAAAATCCCTTATGTATTCTTTGTTTAGATCTGCTTCCCTGTGTCTAAACAGGGCCACACACAGTAGGATTTTGGTTGTGATAGCAGTATCTCAAAGCCATCATATCATGTTTGTAATATTCATAAAGTTAAAATTTTATCCCAAGCATAGTCAAAGTCCAGAATTCATACTGCACATAAGAAGACAGCAGAATTGCTTAAAACAATGGGCTGGGAAAGGGAAGAGACAGACCTTCAAAAGCACAAAGCCTCCAACAACTATTGAATTATTTGCTGAAAACATCTAACTTTTAAATAGCTGCAGTTTGCAAGAGCTGCGCTCGAACAGTTCAGAATGTTTTTGGAACGTTAGGAAAAACAATTGAAGTACAGCAAACACCATAGTTCATCATTCACCAAAATACACTCCTGGAGAAATCAAGACTTGTAATGAAATAAAAGGACTTTTTTGGAGGCAGCAAATAAAAGAAATTTAAAAAAAAAGTATAACCCACCAAATGTTACAAGGTCCATTCAAATTAACCTTTTATTGAGTTTAAAAAATGTGCAACACATCCTTTGTTCCATATTTTCTTTCTTACAAGTGGCATGTTCAGAGTGACTCATGCCTGCATTTCCCAGAGCATTACTCAATCAAGCATAAACCTGCAAATCTATAAATTCCTGCTCTCAGATCAGGAGCTCATGGCTTCAGTCCAACATGTCCATATTCTGGATAGGGATATTCCCTTACATGGGCAGCCTTGGTGGCAAATGAACAAAACTGTCATGAATTCAGGTTTATGGAATACGTGTAGAGAAGATTTGGGAAGATTGGGGAAAATTTTAGGGAAGAAACAACAGCTCATATGTGATGCAGCCTTTTTAACAGTGAGGTGTGGACTCAGATGGATGCTGGGGATTTCTGACAGCCCTGCTGCAGCTTCCAGAGCTCTCAGAAGGACTGGTCCCACTCTGTAGGGCTCCTGCTATCCACCACCCTCACTGGATTTTTAAGGAATCAGCCAGCAGGATTAGAGGTAAATATGGGCCCTGGTAAATACAGTTTCACCTACTGCATTTCTCACCAGGTGCATTTCTCACTAGGCAATCTTTTTTTACTTTTCTGATAGTACCTACTTATTACCAGACTTTCAATTCTAATGGCATAAAGAACTTTGCTCCTCTTGTTATAAGTAGGTGAGTACTGGAATTTAAAAAAAAAATGCTGAATAATGAAGCTGTGTTTTTCAGCAAGTGTAAATTTGATTAGCCCCACTGGCCATGTGCTCATGGTGAATGGGGCACAAAGAATTCTGTGTCTCATTACACACCCTCTGCAGGTCCTCCATGGATTAGGTACACCTGGTGTTTGAACTCCACAATGTCTGTAATTAAAACATTTTCAGGATGCTGGGTCAGGATAACAGCCCCTAGAAGTGATACAAAAAATGGCCCAGGGACTTTTGAGTTCCTTTTGGTGGGCTCTGCTGTGCACAAATACTTTTCACCAATTCAACTAGGTAACGTGAAACACCCTAGGAATAATCTCTACATCGCTAGGACTTTGATTAGATTAGGATTATTTTATTTCAACCTAGATGCATTACTTTCTTATATGATTGGCAGTAAATTTCTCTGCATAAAAGGGGTTAAAAATACTCACCATTCAGCCTAAAATTAACTAACTGTAAGAAAAACAGGGGAAGTAAATATTCAAGTAAATATTCAAGGAAGTAAATATTCTCAAGCTACACGGTAGCAGAGATGTTGGTGTGCAGGAGGACACCGCTCCCTCACATCAGCTGATCCTGCTGTAGCACATCCATCACCCTGGATGCTGGTAGGGGACACAGATTTCTGCTGGCACTGGTTAAGCTCAAGATCAGATCTGCAAGCACAGTTTTCAAGGGAATTAGTGGAGTAAAACTGGACAAGAAGAAACTATCCTGAGCTTTCCACAGTGACAGGAGAGGAAATACACTCTCGTCCCACCTAAATCACTGACCCTGAAACTCCCTTTGCGCCCAGACTCAACATATCCTCCTGAAACTGCTCCCAGAAAGGCAGATATGGTGAGAGATAAGTATGCCAATGTCTAAATATTTTGTTTTGCTCTTTTCAGATGAGGGAAACTGTATCTCACCAAAAAAAAACCTACATCAACCTCACAAAAATTTCCACCTGCACACTCTGAGAACAATTGCAATTACACCCTCGCTACACCACAGACTTTCTAGGTTAAAATCCACAGTTTTCTCTTTGCCAAGCCATCTGTGATTACTGATGTTCCAGTATTCTTTACTGGTTTTGGTCTGAAAGTGATGGTCTCTGGAAGAGGACAGAGAAAAGAGCTCAAGGAAGAAACCTCTCAATTTGCTGCTGCAAATCTGTGGGAAATCTTCTCTTAGAGTCCTTGAAGACTTCTGCATTGTAATGAGAACTTACCTAGTAAATCAACACAACCTGAAAGAAAGGACTGCTCTTTCTCCCCTGGGAAGGTTTCTCTTCCTGGTAATACTCAGAAATGCTTTATTTCAAATCTACCCCAGCAAAAATCTACCTACACTGACCTGGACTTGGTCCCCTCACAGTAGGCAGCCCTGTCCTGACCTGATGCAATATTTCAGTCAGTTTTAACTCTTCTTCTCAATAAATTTTTTACTCTTCAGTTCTGAGGAGAGCAGCCAGGAACACACCAAACACCAGACCATGACAAATTCAATCAGTGCTGAACTGTTGTTCTGGCATATCTGAGGGCAAGTCATCCTTCTCACGTGTGGTCAAGCCTGGCAATTACCTTAACAAGGACAGCACAGGAAAACCGTGAAGAGCTGGACACCAGCAGGATCTAAGCTTATCAGGGTCTAATTCAGCACAGCATGCTAAATAACTCCACTGATTAAACCTTGTGACATCAGAGATGGACTTGGCTCATGGCAAAGAAAAGAGAAAGACAAAAAGAAGAAAAGAGGAAGAGATACTCAGAAATCACTAGGGTAATTCAGCACTTTATACAGGAACATTTTCTCTAGCAAACAAAAATTATCCCAATGTTTTGAAGTGCACCTAGATACGATGCATATGCCAATTTATAAGTCATATATAGGACAATACTTTCAAAAGCAAATATGAAACCAGTGACCAAGTTTAAATTGGGAAAAAGCATTGCATGAAATAGCAGCAAATAAGTCCACTAGAATTCCTTGCAATTATTCTCATGCCATGTCTCACTCCATTTCCTAGCTCATTACAGGTACTTCCTACAAGACACAGTTTTTACAGAAGTCTTTAGAAAATACCTTTTGCCTCAGATGCCTTTTCACCATAGAAATCTGCAATGATTCATTGGTTAGCTTGCTTTTTCTCACTTCTATTAAGAGATACCATGCGTAAGATTAAAGAATTTATGTTCTCCTTGCATTTTTATCTAATTGAGAGCTACCTTAAGGTGCTGGGACAGGGAAAATTCTTGTCACCAGGTATCTGCAGGCAGAAAAAAGAGATACAGCAAAGGCAACAAAACTGGCAAGATTTCACTCTTTTCTGTGCACAGCAACAAGGTTTAAAATTCTTCAACTGACGGCCATACAGCAAAGATGCTGAGATGTTACACTTTTATCTTTCAGATTCTCTGATCTTTCACATGGATGTACAGCAGCAATTACATTCTTTATTTCTAAGTCATTAACATTGTTCCATTTATGACAATACATATGTTGCTTACAGGCAAAGTGCTTAGCAAATGCAAACAAATTTTTTGGAGATACACATTGCAAAATCTATTGCACTTGTATGAGTAAAAATCATGCACTGATGCACATCAATGTGCATGCCTTCAACTAATTGTGAAGGCATTAGTTGTCTTAAGTCACTTAAATATTTTTAATTCAAATTTGATTTTTTTTTTTCAGAAATAAAAAACACTCAAGTAAAAAAGAAAATTTTTTAGAATATTTTAGAAGTAAAAGACCAGATTTATAGAATCAGAGAAGAATGGAGTAATCCTACAGCACTGAACCTTAGGACTAATATGGAAAATAAAGAAACCAAGTCCTGTAAGTTGCTACAAAAGCAAAGAACTTTCCTTGCATTATTTTTGCAGCCTCCTAGAAGAGTAAGATTATAAACCTAATTTACAGTTCTCTGCAAATAACTCATTTCAGTTGGTCCTCCTGAAGTGTTACACACCTGCTAGACCTGAAGCTGAAAAAATAACTCAGTAACCAGTAGGACTCTTCCGTGAGAATTGAAAAACTAGTTTGCAATAATACTTCCAATGTCTGTTTGACCTATCCTTGTGGAACGGCCTTGCCCTGAGATATTTGGAAAGTTTTGCTCCAGAGTTCTTCACATGCCACTTAAGGCAGTCACTAATGATGTGTGACACTTTGGAGCCAGCCCTGCTGAATCAGGCAAAAGAGGATTTGTACCAAGACTCCCACATCCCAGGGGAGTGTGTACCTGTTATGCTGTGACACTTCTGCCTCTGCTTTAAAGGAGGTCACTGAAGCAGCTCAGTGTCCATTTGGATCGGTGATGCAGTTACTGCTCATAATTGTACAGATGATTTCTTGCCCAAATCCTGTATAAGCCATTCACCAGAATATTTTCCATGTCTTAGTTTCAATAAAATTAAGAATCAAGATATTTACTGGGAACATCCTAATGCTATCTGATATTGATGTTATGTCAAATAATTGAATGGGAAGTGCAAGATCAGCCTGAGGTACCCAGCTGGAGTTCTGCAGTATTTGTAAATCTCAGAGGCACAGCAGAGTACCAGAGTCACACTCTTAATAAAATATTCTGGACAAGTAAAATTTCCTGGTAAATATTAAAACAAAAACCAAAATGGGGATAGGCAACATATCAATACTGTGTATATCACAAATAAAGACAAAATGCGACTTTCTTCAGCCTCAAAATGAGATTCTGGCTCTCTTTTCCTAAACACATGTGTTTATTTCTGTCAGTGAAGATTTGGCTGTGTACAATTTTCCAAAGAGGTAACCTCCATTTACTATTAGTTACTGCAATTCAACAGCCATTTCAAGATATCATCTGCAACAAGGGCTTTGTTAACACCCCTCCAGGTACAAACAGCTGCTAAAGTGAGAAATCAGAAACGTGTGTTTGAGCAAGAAGGACAGAGCCCTGAGGGCAAAAAACCACTGCAGCTTCTAAGCCCTGTATTGAACCCACAAGCCACAGGTTTGTCTTATTAAAAGTTAAAATTGCTTGGCGTTTTTCCAGTCCTTCTCTGGCCAGAAGGCAATACAGCTGGCACCAGGGGTGACATGCTGTGCACACAGCTGCTCTCTTCCCAGGTCACTGCAGGAATACCCACTGTCAAACCAGTGAGAACCTGCACAGGGGTGAGGCAGCGAATACACAGAGCCAGGGAGAAACTCCTCACTGCCCTGGAAAAGTCACAAACATAAAGGGTGCATCAGCACAGAGACCAACATATCAGCAGAGACACTACTATGGTGGGCAGTAATTAAAAGGAAGGAGGCCTCTCTTCCTTTAATATTTAGGTGGTCTACAGTCCTCTTATAGTCTTGACCCAGTCTGTGATGGAGACACTCAACCACATCCATGAAACAATGAAGAAAGGCGTAGCACACATAAAAAACTGCTTCTCCTGTACTCATGAGCAAAATGGAGCCCACTGCCTCTGCATTTTAAAGGTTAAAACCAAATTAAGATCAAAGAATGAATGCAAAACAATTGTTGAAATCATGTATTCTTTTTTCCAAGTCAAAGGTGCTAAAATATGGCCCCTGCACCACACATTATGATAACGTGTTGTACACAAGACCCATAGATGAGATGTATGTGAGCACAGTGAGATTAGAGCGTGAAGAGCAGGAATTGGAAAAGACTCCCCAGAAGCACAAATACTTCACCTTGCAAGGAAATCACAGAAGGAATTCATGTCCACAATTCCAACTGTGAATTGATATAACAATATCTTAATAACTGGGAGGGGAGAAATAAGAATATGGTGGTTAAAAAAAGTAATAACAACTACAGTAATAATAACAATGAAAGAATCAATTAAATAAATAAATAAACTAATAAAAGGTGGGGAGAAAGGGA
>NW_005054630.1:244400-244601 GCF_000277835.1 Geospiza fortis
CAAACCCCAAGAGAAAAAAGTGATGTGCAATACAATTGCTTACCACCCACTAACCAATGCCCAGAATATCTGCAAGCAGTGATCAAGAGTTCCTGGCCAACTCACTCCAGTTTGTACCCTGAACATGACATTCTGTGGTGTGCAATATCCCTTTGGCCAGTTTAGCTCTCCTGGCCTCTTTTCCTCCCAGCTTTTTTTGCC
>NW_005054630.1:244617-257973 GCF_000277835.1 Geospiza fortis
TGGGAAACTGAAATTATTGTGACTCAAGGTGAGCACCTCTTAGCAACAACCAAAACATCAGTGTGTTATCAACATTATTCTCATATGAAATACAACACCAGCATTCCACCAGATACTAATAAGAAAATTAACTCTATCCCAGACAGAACCATGACACCATCTATTCCAAATCACCATGGCACTGCTGATTTCTGTATGATTAATCTGATATTCATTGATGGTGGATTGGATTCAAAGAACAAAATTTATTCAAAGAAAAGCTTCATTTGGGAAGGGAGATTCAAAATTCACTTGAGAAATAAGTTATAATTAAGAAATAGAAAAGTATCATGAAAATGAAGTACCCATTACACTGATTGTCCACTGTTGTCCACTGCTCCCAAAATAACAAAATGGAGAAAGTCCAATTCCAGCTTTTGAACAGGCACTAGTTTCCCTAAGAGAAAACCTAGCACAGTTCTTACAAGGAAACCCCTGGGTTTGATCTATTGATTATTGAAACAGCTGATAATGCAAGAAAGAAAAGGAGGAGGGGAAAAGTGGCAAAGGGGGCAAGGAGGGAGGGAGGCAGGAAGAGGAGAATGATGTAGGAATAAAAGAAGGAAGGAATAAAGAGCCAGCATCAAAAGAGACGAGGGCCTTTGCAAATCAAAAACACTTTCCAACAAAGACATTTCTCAAACCAGACCAGAGTATCTACACAAAGAAACCTTGACTTTAACATATGCAAAACCAGTGGTGTTTGTGGAGGTGGAAAACCAACCCTGTTCAAAGATATCACACATTTTCTCATAGTTTTACTTTCACAGCCTGCAAGTTTTGTTTCCTGGTCTTAATCAGGAAAGCAGGAAAGGCTGTTATTTCAGAATATACCTGAAAACTCTAAAAGAGGGAAAGCTTACCCATCCATACATAGTGTGGGAAAGTCTGTCTCACTAAGGATACCACTCTGAATCCAATTTCCTCCAGTGGGAAGGAAACCTTGTGGAAGCACAGAATCTTAAGTAGAGCTCTGCTTCTACCCCAAAACCAGAGCAATAACCCCACAGGTAAAAAAGCCCTGTACCCTTCTCCCCTCCTCTCATTATGCAGATGGTGAAACATCTGACTGTCCATATAATGCTCAGACTCTTCAAGTAAAAAGGAAAGAATTAAGACAAAGAAGCCATCATGGAAAAACTCTTATTTCTTCCGCTTCAAGGACTGTGATTTGAAATGAGTCATAGCTCTCTTCCATGAGTGTATAGAGCAAGACAGCAATTTCACTGCCTGCATGGGGAGGGAAAGGCAGCAGCCTCATCTCTTCCCTCCATTTCTGGACCAGCACAGGGAGAAAGGGTACAGATCTCCACCCAGCACCACCAGCAGCACCAGGAGAAGGATGAGCTGGGCTGACAGACACACTTAGTCCAATGGATTCAGTCCCACAGCTGGAGCACAGTGGGGTGAGGAGGAGAGCAACCAACACCAGCAGTGTGAGTCCCACAGGGACTCACTCCTCGGACCCCTGCCCAGCTGCCACCTCTCTACAGCACGACATTTGGCAGAGACATCATGTGCCCCTCCAGAGCACTCAGAGTGCCCTCCCTTCCTCACCCTCCTCCAGCTTTCAAGAGCCATTATGTAGCTTAAAGTGTTTTGTGAATGCAGCTTCCTTTCCATCTGCTGGTGTTGCAAAAACATCAACACGGCCACAAAATCCTCTCTCACGCAGATTGCAGCAGCAGCAGCCAGAAACCATTTCACCCTGTCAGAGCAAGGAGCATTTCTAAGATGCACCACAAACAGTAGCAAAAGAAATCCGTTTGGATGGGAGGAGAGTATAAGGGAACAAAAACAAGGACTTGATTGTCTCAAGGACAAAGATAAGCTTCACTTACGGGAAAAACAAGCAGGTTGTTAGTAACAAAGGATTTTGAAATGTTAGGGGTTAAGTTCCCACGATAAAATCATAGCTTAAACTTTCACTTAATTACACCCTCAATTTACTTAATTATTTGTAAAAATATCTTGTGTGTTCTTACATCTACATCTGAGGTCACTAGCGCCTTGCAGGTACTGAATGATATATTGCAAATCATCAAATATCTGACAAATCCTCTGTTCCTCTCCCTCTGTGAAAAGAGGAGAGTTTTCTCTTTTGAGAAAAGAGATCTCCTCTTTGGTCTATACAGAGAGAAAATTGACATCTTCAAACCTTAGTGAAAGAGGAAAAAGGCATGATATAAAAATGCCCTTGAAAAGAAGAATAAAAAGACACAACAAATTCTGTGAGATAAATTGTGCAAGTGAAAACAGATGTAGCCTGTGAGAATAAGCAACATGAAGGAGTCTTTGTCCTGTGAAGTCTGTAGGTGAGTGCTGGATAACTTTCTGCTTCAAATCAACAGAAACATGATGGCACTGCAAACAATTCTCTGGAAAAAAAAAAAAAAAGAAAAGAAAAATTTCAACAGTTATTGCGTTTTGCAATTGTGTTAGCTGGACAACTTTATTCTTCTACACTTGATAGGCAGAGCATACCAGATGTCTAATAAGACTTTCGAAAGGTCAAGAGCAAATGAAAAATTTTTTGTGTTTTAATTCTTAACATCTGGAAACCATAACTCCAGAAACATAAATGTTAAAAGTTATTCTGTGTACCTTGAAAAGATTGCAGTTTAGTATAGGTAGGAGAGCAACTTCATCATTTACTCAGCCTAATGTTCTTCTGTTCATGACTTTCAAACAATCTTCAATCTCCAGGTTGGTCCTGTAAAACATATTTGTCACCATCTCATACTGCAGCAGAAATGACACATTGGAGCCTCACTTTCCTGAACCCCAGTCATCCTGCTGCAGGTTTCAGCAAAGCAGAGGTGGGGCAGACTCCAGAGCTGGGACACGTGCTGTCAGAGGATGCTGCAGGTCCAAGTGACCCTGGATGTCACACAGACTCCTGAAGATCCCCTCCCACCACTGTGTTGACTCCACATTCTGGCATAGCTGACCTATTGCCCCATGACACAGGAAGATATTTCAGCAATTTTTAACCCTCTCTTGTTTTCACCAGGGAAATCTAATTTTAACCACTGGACCAAAAGTAACTTAATAATTACCTGGAGCAGAGTGGGGCTGCTTGATGGGGAAATCCTTGTATCCAGTTAGGCTTTGGGGCCTGAGTTTCTCAAACAATTTCAAGCTGAGGCTGCTCTGCAGATTCTCTGCAGAATTTCCTTTTCAGTGTCATTATTTCTCATTACTTTGAAGGCAGATTAGACAAAATCCAGCTCATCTGTTATCTCACCCTCTTGATGGTATGAGACTAATGGCTGTGATAATAGCTTACAGTGCAAGTCAAAGTAAGGAATTTTGGAGAGCTCACTTTCTTCCATAAATCCACATATGGCTGGTTTTTTGTAATGAATGCAAAGGTTGAACACCAGGATGAAGTTACCGTGTCCTTGGGGACCCATCCATCCCCAGCCCTCCGCTGAGAAGGTGGAACCAGCTGGAGATCAGCAGGTAAGGATCAGGTGCCACCCCAGAGTGCTGGGGTATGGAGCTGTAAACCCTTTGGTGAGGGTAGGAGAGGGCTGGAGAAAGGTTCCATTTTCAGCTCTGAGCAGGTCACACCTCACAGGCGTGGCCCAGCGTGCACACCAACTGCACATCTTTGTCCTGCACAAAAAAGACAGTGAGATTCAGGACAGTCAGAGCACTTTGGTACCCAGTCACACTGAATTTTAATCCAGTTCTAAAGCACTGCTTTGTGGAATTATTCAGAAGATCTCTCCAAGAGGAACAGATCAGGAGGTCCAATGCTTCCTCCTCACCTGCAGCCCTCCATAGAACACTCTGGCTTATATTATTTTTGAGACCTACATAGAAAAAGAATTGTTGCTTTAATCACTATTCTGAAGAAACACATATGGCACTCATACATTATGTTTTCACATAGTGCTTTGTTCTTTGTTCTTGTCTAAACATGGTACAGTGGTCAGAAAAATGAGCTGTTACCTTAAAAGCAATTGAATTTGAATTATCACGTTGTTTTGCCATGTCTTCCAAGTACAGTAGGCAGCTTACTCAGATTAAACACAGAGTCTCAAATATCTAAGCACACTGCCTCTGACACCAAAACAACAACAGCAAAAAGAAAGACAAATAGAAAATTATTTTTGATGATTGCTCTTGCTAAATATAGTCCATCAGAATATAAACAAAGAAAACTCTATAAACAGTGCATCAATTACAATGTCAGAATTAATAGCACCATCAACCTAGAAGATTCAAACTATTAATGCTAATTCCTTCTTTTTCTTCAGTTGTGTTTTCTCATAATTTTCAAATCGCAAAAGTAATATTCTTTCTTTATTTTCAGCCCCTGACCTCAAGCTCTTTACCATATTTTAAGAGGCTAAACCACACTGCATACATAAAGTAAGGATGATTATTCCCAGCAGCAGTTCTGGCAAAGACATGTTACAAAGTGTTCAGTCTGGATTTATCCATTTATTCAATTAGACAGGTAAACAGACTATGAAAATTCTATTATACATGCCTATTCTAGTGATTTGCTATATTAGCTCTTTTGACATCTGCATAAAACAAAGAGCAGTTTCTACTCATTAGAGCCCTGGGGAAGGCTCATTTATGATTATTATGGATTTTTTTTTTACGTTTTTTATGCTTCCCACACAGAAGGAAATAAATGTGTTAAATTTGTACCTTCAAGGCTGGTGGGGCCCACTGGCTTACATGTGTGACAAAATTCCTATCTATATGGACTGGTAGAAATTATCTTACAAGATATAAGATTATATCTTTTGAAACTAAAAAAACAAGTGGGTTTTGTTTCTTTATTTGTTTGTTTGTTTCAAAAAACAGCAGCTGTGAAGGAAAGAACAGGAATATAGGAACAGGAAGGTGGGTACCTTGTCCATCATGAATCTTAATACCTATTGATTTAAATGTGTTTCCCCATGTAAATTCAAGGGGTCACAGAAAGACTCTAATTAAGTCTCCTAATTGGTCCCGAGGACATCTCAGGCCAGTAGCAGTTGTTAAAAAATCAGGCCCCGGGCAGGTGTCCTTGTTTTCCCTCAATTAGGTGCAGCATTCAAGAGCCAACTGATTTCAGAGCACTGTGTGTGTACAGCTTCGGTCCCAAATGTGGGAGATAACAGTTACTACATCTTTCAGGCATGCCACATATCTTCTTGTTTCACGTGGGTGCTTCACTCTACAAAAGAAATGAAATCAGAATGAAACCATAAACCACTACTAAATCTGGTATCTCGAAGCATCACTGAAACTCGGCAAGAAAACAAAAAACCCTGTAACACTGTATTTGAAGTGATAGAAAGCCAGGCATTAATTTATTCTGGCCAGGATGTGCTACAGAAAACATTCCATACACACAAAAGTTTTACTAGATTTTTCCCAAACTTTATTCTGTCGTAGAAAATCATTGGTTTAATGTTCATTGGTCCCAAGTTGAGGTTTTCTTTGTATTTGGGTTCCTGTTTGTCATGGTTTGACACTGGCACAATGCCAGTGCCCCATGAAAATATACTTCCCTGGTGTTCGCTGTGAGATGTGACCAGGAAATAAGCAAAGCAGGCCTCTACCTTAGAAAAAAAAAGTTTATTAACTAAACTACAAAAGGAAAACAAACCACACACACACACACACACACACACACACCTGGAAAATGAAAACTCCACAAAAAGCATTTCCTCCTCCCCCCCACCACATTTCCAATACATCTTCCAAATTTCAACTCTCCATCCATCACCCTGTAAATACTCAATTCCAGTCCATCAAGAGGAGAGGAGTCCTTCTTGGGGCCATGGTGACCTCTTCCTTGCATGCCCAGCGCTCTCACCACTGGACATGGAACAGAGCTGCTTCAAGGGTTATCCTTTTAAGGGTGCTTTGACCAGTTCCAAAAAAAGCACAGTTTTCTCTCATCTCGGGACCTCTTGTCCCCCCCATACTTGTCTACCCCCTGGGGCCGGGGGGTCTCCAAAACTGAACCCTCTCAGTTCTGAGCCATCGCCTCCCCCCTGCATGCAGCCTCTGTGTCGCGAGGAAGCACGGTTCTGTCCATGGCTGTACCAAAAAGAGTCCACCAACCAGCTACTCCGTCATCTCTTTCCGGCCTCTTCTTTACTCTCCCAGCCTCACTCACTGCTCCAACTGTCATTCACTTGCTCATTTCTTCTTTATCATCCACTCCATCTCCCCTCCAGGAAAGGTCCAAATGCTCTGTGAGGTCTTCATCATCCAGAAAGGGGTTAACAAACTTCTGCACACGGCCAGGCTCCTTCCCTGCTGCACTCCCCCCTTCCCCCTCCTTCTTCACACCCAGCTCGAAGCCGGGCAGGGGAGGCCTTGCCTCTTTGCTGGCCGGAAATCAAAGAGAGAGCCCAGGGGAGTGCTCTGCTTCTAACCCCTGTGTTCTCAGAGGCGCATCCACCCTCAGTGGCCAAGCCTGGTGTCAATTTAAAATCTGGACACCTATTGGCCTCTGGCCACTCCATTCCCAGAAAACCTGCTTCCTGTAAACCCACGACACTGTTGGACCCGGATTTCTTCACCTTTGATTTTAATTAGTCAACACTCCTTGATTTCCTTATCAGCCTTTTCCAGACCAAGTGCCTCCAGCTGTGCCAGGGGCAGCATAGATGGGGTAGATATACATTGATGTGTTCTGATAGTCCTTGATGTTTTGTTGACTGTCGTTATCTTTTCTGATATCTTTTGTCTATTCCCAGTCTGTTGAGATGTTAAGTTCATCTCCATTGAGTGGTGCAACATCCCTTGAAAAAACACATTAAGATTCCTTTCCCCAAGGCAAAGGCAAACCAAGCCTGACTAGAGAAATAAAATTTAAATTTTTTTTAAAGTTATATTATTTCCAACAAAACAACGAGATCTTAGTCCTCTAATTAGGTCAGATACAGGCAGATTTTATCCTGACAGGGGTTTGGATGCCAGGGCAGGAGCATCTGGGCTCCTGAGAGGCCTTTAATCTTTTCGGAAGGTCACTGCCAGGGCTGAAGCTCTCCCAGCTGTACCTGCTGGTGTCGCTGACACAGCTGCTTTGGGAGCTGGTGGCTCCTGGATGGGACTGGAAATCTCCATTTGTGTTTGTGCTGCCTCTGGGGTTAAACACTGGGCTGGCAGCAGCGCCCTGGAATTCACTGCTGCAGCGCCCAGAATTCCTGCCAGCAGAGCCACAGCTGCTGCTTGCACTCCAAGAGAGCAGAAGAAACACCATTAATTGCAGGAATTCTTAAACATGTTGCTAATATTGTCAGCAGACCCTTTATGCTCCTTCCGGAATATCTTTTGGGAAAACCCCAGCTTTTTTTCTTTTTTTTTTTTCTTTGCGACCGATCAGTGGCCTACTTGTCTAATAATCCTTGTCTCAGCAGAATTCACTCATAATTTCCTGAACGCAGGTAGATCATGGATATCTTTAAAGTTCTTTACAAGCCAATAAAGGGACTGATTCCTTTCATTATTATGGTACAGATTTATGGCATCTGATTCTCCAAAAAGGATATCTAGCATAAAAAGAGGGATGTGAAATTCAGTTACTGATTTATGAGAATAACAAAACACCCAGATTTATTTCTGTGTATACCAAAGCAAGCACAGTAGCATACTCATGAGAGCAACCTCCTTTTTCTCTCTGAGGGATGAATCCATGACCAGACCAGACCTTCATTTTGTCTTACTACTTTCCACCTCATATGATGCCCTCATAACAACAGCTCTAAAAACGAATTTTCACTTCTAAATGCACCTTTCAAATTTTCCTGATTTAACTTTCTCATCCAATGTTAGTGCAGTGTCAGTGTGTGAACACTGCTTTGCTGTACCTATTATTATCAGGCATTTTGCTGATTTATATCCAGCATTTGCTACAGTGAAGTTTAGCTAGGAGAAAAATCAGAAATCAGGCCAAAAGAAGCAAAATATTTCCCTTTATTAAAAGACCATTTGAATTGAATTTTCTGTCGTGTTTCTTTCATTGTCACAATCAGAAAAAAATCTTCTCATAGTTATATCTTTAGAGTTATGTTTTCACTATTTTTTTTAATTTTAGATTTTCAGGGTAGAGCGTATCAACTAAACGCTGTTCTTCTCTTCATCCAAAGTATATTTGGGGCAGATGAAGGTCTAACTGCTGAATTTTTAGCTGATGCTTCTTTTTGCTGTCACACTTAAATTACTCAACCACCCCCCACATACCCACTATTTAAACAACTGAAGAAACATTTACCTTTTATTAAAACTGTCAAGAAAAGTGCTTGGTGTTCTTAAAAACATGAAGAGATTGATGGGATAAGGCAAACTTATATTTTTGCTTTGGTTGACAATGAACCAGAAAAAACAGACTTTCGACTAAAGCTTTGTGATGTGCAAGTATAAAAAACAAACAAGCAAACAAACAGAAACAGAGGAAAATAGCTAAAAATTATCAAAGGAAAAAAAAAGCTACTACAGACCATCTGTAGGTGAACTACAGAAAATGAGTTTGTTACTAATTTATTTTTGTCTTTCCCGTCCTCCTTAAACACAGCTTCTAAGATTCCTGCATCTCTTGCCACAACGTCCCTTGCTGTATTAATAAATGTATCTGCACGACCTTGCAAAGAGAATAATTTATGAACGTGTATTTCTCAGTTGGTCAGCTACTCAGCAACCCACTTCCTCAGTCTGAGCCCTAATAGCAAAGATTGGAATGAATAAATTCTGATCCTGAGCTCTATTTCACCTTCTAAGAGCCTGCCGTGTATGCACAGCTCTGTCTGAATTTGTTGCAAACTGAGGGGTTTGTTACTTTTAATTTTGTAATTAGATTTGCTTTGGCCTGGCTGGGATTGAGGATAGTAACTCAGGAAGATAAGGAAGTGCTCTGGGTCTTGGCACATCATAAAGCAGAGAACACAAAAAAAACCCCAAATTCTTCCCTGAGGCAGCTGGAAGGTGTCAGCTCAGGGTTATGGGCTGCAGGAGTGACGGCTGGGCACAGACACCCTTAGACAAAGGGGAAAACCTCTTATTACCCCCCCCAGACAATTCTGTTCTGAGCTGCTTGATGCATCTGTGCCCTTCCTGCAGCCAGGCTGTGCCACAGGCCGAGCTTCTCCATTCATGGGAACCGGCAAGACCCACAGAAGGGAGGAAAGCATCAAAGAGTGATCCACAAAATTACCATAAAATTACAAATCCACACACTCCTACTAACATAAGCAAGCAAGCAGATTGTTGGGAAATAATTTTAAGGGTTTTAGCTCCATTTTTCTTTGTTTAGAAAGGAGAAACATATTTCTCCTTTCTAAACAGAAGAAGCACACCGCTCCAATTGCTCATAAAATAAAAATATGATGATCCAAGGATTTCAAAAGATCAAAAAACTTGTCTGCTAAAAAAAAAAAAAAAAGAGGATTGGTATTATTAATAGTAAATAAATGGAATTCTCTTTTTTCCATATAAGTCCCTATGCTAAGCGAACCGTCCATACAAAAATGTCTTTCCAAAACCTTTCATAATGACTTGTACAATTATCTGAGTCTGCAGAAAATCTCTGGTTAGGAAAAAGCTGCAGAGACCAGCGAGATAATTTCACTTTCTCTAGACATTACCACTTTCCTGTCTGAATTCCAGGTACTCCTCCAGAAAGAGGTACATTTGCCACCACAATGCTAATTTCTTGTTGTTTAGGAAAGCGTAAAGGTCCATGAGCTCCTCCCTGCCTTAAAGGGTAGGAAAGGCTACTTAACTCCATGAAAGGAACAAAAAAGGTCATTGTTTTCAAGGAGGTTGCCAAGAGATAAAATTCCTCTTTTCACTGCTCTTTCCTATTTAACAAAATAGAAGATCTTTTAAATCTGCCTTTAGAAGAAGATGAAAAGGTCTGATTTAACTAATAGAAGATCAAATGTTTCCTCTGTCAGTGTGTTACAAATCTGGAGTTCTTCTGAAATTAGAGCTTTTGCCTGGAAAGTTCACAGAGGCAATTCAGCTTACAAAAAGAACAGAGTAGAAACCATTTCTGACACCTTGTCTCTTCACTGTCACTACCAAGTTAAATAAGAAAATTGAACAACTGTACATTTAAAGAGATCCAAAATCTGATTTTTTAAAAACTAGTTGAACCAATACACTCTTCCACTGAAAGGGAGCCCTACATGGAAGGAGTTCATGTTGTTTACTCCTTCTGATTAACAGTTAATATTTTTTTGAAAAATGAAAAAGAAAAAAGAAAAGGTTCAGTGAAACAGGGGTCTCTCCAGCCCCCTATGTTTCCTGAGGTACTGTTGGAGAAGTAATTTTCCTCTCCCCTATAGTGTAAACCTTAATAGAGATGCTTTACTTTCTCTTTCTCCTGTCACCTTTTTTTTTTTTTTTTTTGGACAAGGGAGTTGTAATCAGAAGAAAAGCAACATTTCCCCTATGTTTTTCTCTATTTAAGCCTAAAATCCCACCATGTTGTACATGAAAATACCAATACATCTCTACTGTAAACCCCATGCTCAGGAATATTCTCTGAATTTCTTATATTTGAGTAATGAAAGGATAATCATAGAATCAGTAAAAAAGTAGGGCTGGAAGGGATTTCAGAGAAGTTATCCAACTGCAACCCTTTGCCTCGAGCCAAGAACATCTTTCAGGGTTTTAAAATCCATATATTAATTGTGATCTATTAAAGCAGACTTCTAAACCACCAAAAGGGAAAAGTAAAGCTTTTTCTGCATGAAAATATTGCAGATAATGCAGAGTACAGAAGAACACAGCTGCCAAAAGATTGAATACATCTTATTTTGACAAGTGTTTGGTGAAGAAATGCAAGAATATAAAAAATGTGATGGATACAAACTGCTGTTTACAGGCTGTCTTGCCTACTACCCTCATTGTAAACATCAGCAATTTCCTAATGAAAAAGAAAATAATTGACTTTTAAAGGTATATCTATCATGTTTATCTATCTACATTTGCATTACTTTATTACTTCTGAACACCTCTACTACGTGTTTCTGACTACCTGAACACACACTTGACACAGGAAAATATTCCTTAGCATGTAACTGATACACTCTGTTTCCAGAAAAGCTGGAAGATTTCTTGAAATGCAGGTGTCCTTTCAGAAGGGCAGAGGCTATGGATCTGTACACTCAGCTTCTACTTCCAGACCCATAGATTTCTGCAAGAGATTACTATTTCCAGGTAGTCCCTTCTCCCTCTCTCCTCAGGTATAATCTTGTAATTTTAGACTCTAAATTTAATCTACAGAATATTACTTTTATTTCTCCTTAAAGCATCCAGAAAAATATATTTCTTAACTTCCCTAGGTAGCTCCTTTTATTGATCACCCATCCTTAGTATAAAAAGTTTCACACAGCCTTTTACCTGATATTTTTTTTTTCTTTTAAGCTGGAAGTTTCTTTTAACTTTACCCAAGTAGAGGTCATGCAGAATGGTTTATTGCTGTCCCTTATGTGAGTATTTTAGTTCTAAAAAACAGCTACTCTTCATCTCCCTTCAGCCTTATATTACTAAGGTGAACAGAGCTAATTCATTCAACCTTCCCTCACAGGAACTCTTCCATGAATCTGTCCTCACCCCTTGAGTTCCCTCCTCCAGTTTACAAAAAACATCCCTGCACTCCTGTGCCTGCACTGGGACACAGAGCCTGGCCCTGGCCTCACTGGTGCCCAGGCATTATTTCCTTCTACATCTTGATCTTCCTTTGAGGAGGTATTTTTATTAAAATTGCCTTCCCCTCCTGCATCCTCCCCAACAGCACAGCTGCTGCAGACTCAGTCTGTGATCTCTGCATCTCTGTCAACCAACTTTTCTTTGTTCACTTTTTTTTTCCTTTAATTTAGAATAGTAAATTGCATTTGCTCTTACTAGATTTCATCTTGCTGATACCATGCACTTTCTGCAATTAATCAAAATCATACTTAATTTTAAACCCATTACCCATCATGCTCGCAGCCCTTGCCAGCCCCACACCATCTGGATAGGCACAACATTTCCATTTTATCATTTAAGTCTTTAAACAAGATATTATCTCCCTGCTACAATTGACCCTCATGACATCACTTGCAACATCTTTCCAGAATAAAACAGCAAATAGGTTGACAGGCCATAATTTTGCATCATACTCCACTATGCAATTCATGTGAATGCCCCACAGCACTGTGTCAGGAAACAATCACATTTTCTGTTTCTCTTGCACACAGCAAACTATGTACCCTGTCAAGAAAAAGCTTTAGATTAGACCTGGTATTGTCATTTATGGGGCAATTTTAGGGCTTCAGCCACAGCCCATGGAAGGCTGCAGAGAGTTTTGTAGTGATCAAACTAGCAAGTACTGCAGTTATTGGTTTGGTCTCTGGAGTGGTTTTTGTTTATTTGGTTCTTTGTGGTTTCTGTATGCTCAACTCCAATTTTTTTCTGCAGTTGAATTCAGAAAACTGAAACATTCTTCACACCTGAGACTCAAAAGGAAAGCTCAAGACAAAACTTCAGGCAGGTTCCCCAGGAGCAGGAATTTCAGTCCTTATGGGACATCTCTCTTCCTCCTCGCTCTTCAAAATCCTACTGAAGCTGTCAATACCAACCTGTAGTTCATGTTGTTGCTATGCTGAGTTCAGCTCCACTTTTCTACCTTCTGCTCACACATCCTTCCCACTGGATGGCAATGCAAACCTCAGCCACCGGTATGGGAGTGTACACACAGACACACAAGCAGATCCAGAGAGTGAAGACAAATTTGAGAGGGAGGAAATTATCAAAGATGTAGTTTACCAGCCCAGCTTCCTGAGTTATACCACTGAGAGTAAAAATTACCTTCCAGCCATTGCATCTGAAACACTCTCAGGCTTCTAAATTCTCCTAGCAACTCTCCTAGGACCTGGATTTAAAAAGCCACAGCACCAGAGTAATGATGTCCTGATCTTCCACCACCAAAACCAGCAAGAGAAGCGTCTGGAGTACATTGTGTGGGTTGAGACTGTCACCTTCAGACACAGGTAGCCACTCATCCTGCAGCCTCTCTGTGCTACACAAAGTGCAGGACCAAAAGGTAAATAAATGTGCAATCCAAACACAAGCAGGAATTGGTGATTTTTTTACGCGGTGAGTGCTCCTGTGTTACAGAAGCAGAAGGACACTTGGTCTGTGTCCCACACCTGCCTGAAAATTCTCTGTTCATCCCTGTCTTCTCCTGGTCTTCCTCATTCCAGTCGCCTGTACACAGACCCCAGAATCAGCAGTCTGTCACAAAATTGTGTATCTGTACTTCCCTGTGCCCCCATCACTTTGATCCAATTACACTTTGGTGCATAG
>NW_005054630.1:258007-266516 GCF_000277835.1 Geospiza fortis
GCTATTTACTGCATTGTGTGCAGCAAGCAGCCTTGCTTTGTTGCAGTTCCTTTTTATGATGATCTAAAGGAGCTTTATCAACAGAACAACTAAATTCCTGTTCTGTGGCCTTTCTTCATGATCTGAAAGAAAATTGGCACTTGATATGTCTAAAATAAGTTCCATAATGGCAGCAAAACTGCCATTCACATTCAGTGTGCTGAAAATATCAGATAAATGGCAGGCTTGGCTCATGTTAACAAGCTCTGCACTTCTTGTGTTCGTTTCATCTATGACAAAATTCAGCACTTAGAAGTCATTAAGGCTGCATTGTGCAAGTCAGAAATGCAGACATATATTCTGAGAGAATTTTAATCATGTAATCACTGTACAAGACATTCAGAGGTTATATGTCCAGATTTATTTATTTATTTATTTATTTATTATCCTCCTTACAAAACATGTACACAGACAAAATAACTAATTCTGAGAGACCAGCTTTTATTTATGCTCCTCGAAACAGCTGTTTTGAAGGTGGCAGGATTGATGCTTCTCTCAGGGACCACACCAAGCCAAAAGGTCACATCCTAAAGCAGAGAGGAAAAGACATGTTCTGATGGGATATTTTCAAGCTTCAGAAATTTACAAACAGTGCCAAAGGCCTTTGGAGCAGCAGGAGCCTGCACAAGCTGTCCCTGGATAAGTCACTCTAATTGATGGTACTCAGAACAAAGCCTGCCTGAAGTGAATGTGGCCATTGTCCCCTCTTGCTTTTATTGTTCCTGTTTATCTGTTCAGTGTGGTGATAGGAAGCAGCACTTCCTTCCCCTGGACCTGGGGAATGAGGCAGCAGTTCAACATTTCAGGGCATTTCACAGGAGAACAACAAAGCAGAACCTTTAAAACTGCTCACAGAGCCAAAATACAGGGAAAGCAGCAGAGGGGCAGCTGCAGGAAGTCAGGAGGAGCTACACACAAGGTTGCTCAGCACATCTCAGCCTCTCAGCTGCCTGCCCCTCTGTGAACTCTTCAGCTCTTCAATACTGCACCCACAAAACTATGGGAAGGGAGAGAGGAGTGCAAGGTGAGTAGAAAAATGCCTTGTCTCCTGCCATCCATCTTCAGTCCTGTAAAATTTTACCTTTACAAAGAGCAAGGCTTCACGTCTGTTTTAATCTGTCTGTCACCACACAGAACACATGGAGGTGACATCCCTGGGTGCACAATGAAGGGATGTAAATTAAAGAAGGGATCATGCTGGTTTCACTTCTGCCACTTCAAGTTTTCTGCGGGTTTCTGGGCCTGCCAGTTCAAGGCAAAGTTATTTCTGAAAATTTGATTTCTGAAAGACAGAAACAAAAGGAAAACTTTTTTCATGGTAGCCATATTTGAAATTCAGAGCAAACAGGAACTACATTTAGGCTTGGTGAAACCTAAGAGAAAAAGAGAGAATCTTTCACGCTGTCTGCATTTTCATGTTGCAGAAACTGAAAAGACTAAACCCTCTCTGAAAAAGCAAAATCAAAAAGTTCTCAAAATCCACAACTAAACTTCTTCTCAATAAGAAAAAAAAAGAAAAAAAGACCAACACTAGAAAGCTCACAAATTAGGCTACTTTTCATATCCTTTTCATTTCAACAAAAAGAAATGTAAGTAAGCTTCAGAAAAACCTTGGTTTTCAGAGCTCTCAATCTCCTGCCCCAAAGAAAGGAAGGAGCCCCAATACCAAAAAAATTCTCGGAGAATGGGTAACTTGCAGCTTTTCTTCAAAGCAGTTAACGGCCAGCCACTGTATCTGTTTTGAGAGCAGAGCTCCTCAGAAAGGCTTTCTAGCAAAGCTTTGGCTGCTTGCTGAGCCAAAATATGTGGCTTTAACAACGTGGCAGCTGCAGCAAAAGCAAGAGCTACCTTGTGTTATCAAAATGACATTTATGAGACAAATTCCTGCTAGGGATCAGAGGGACAGAAAACCAGAACTGGACCCTGGTTCTGGCGGTGAGTTTATTTGGTTTCAGGATTATGGGTGCTTTTCATCCTGAGGTCTGAGTATTTATGAACCTTAACTGATCTTTGCAACCATTACAACATCCCAATACTATGACAGGGAAATATTATGAGACTCTGAAACATTGCAGGTAAAGCAGAAGTGATGAAAAATTCCTTTTCTCCTATGATTTCAGAAGTTATCTTTGGTTCCTGGGTTGATATGAGCAGTAAGACAAAGAGACATATTATGTCTGTCGTGGGAGTGTATATCTTTTTTTTATCCCTGTCAAAGCACTGCAGAATTTCCTTATAGGACTGCATTTAGCCAATGGCATGGGTTATAGCAGGTGTTAGTTCCATCTTCATTTTCTTTAAACTGGATGATTTTTTACCATAAGGATTCCTAAGAAGTCTGCTCACATTATGACAAATGTCAGTGAACATCCATGAGTCACTGCTCATTTGCTCAGGCCAGTGGCCTCTGGCTGTCTCAGCTCCTGACATATTAGCCACATGAAAATATATGTTCCCATTCCTTGTGCATTTCTAGAAACACATCTTTGCCTGACTCTTGTGGTTAACAATCACACATCTCTTTCAGGAGCTTCATGAAAATCATGGGAATTGAAGAAGGAAAGTTTTTCATGTGGAAGGTGTATTTCAACCCTCCAACTTCAGTCCAGAACAAAAGCCCAAAGAAAGACAAATCTAGCCAAGATCTACAAAAAGCATATCTGAAATGAATAGTATGATGTATTTTGTGTCTATAGCCAAAAGGATAAGGAAATAAAGGCAGCAAATCTGTGTATTTACTTAAAATCTCATTCAAGAGACAGGGGCTCTGAAACAAGGGAAACAAGCTGCACCACATTTTTTAGTTTTCATTTTGTCTGAAAATCCTGTCTTAAGGATCAGGCTGAAAGAATACAGGAAGTTCTATCTTGCATGCAAAAATGTGTTGTAAATTCACAGTCCAGCTTTTCCACTTAAGTCAGGCACATGTGGGGCATTTATTTAAATAGACTCTAAAAAAGGAGATGCTTCTATTGTGTCTTTGCCTCAGCATGAAATGGGAATGAAGTGGCACATCAGTGGTCAGAAGTTGGTGAACCAAAGCATCTGCCTTGGAAAACATCCAGTAAATACCACCAGAAAACTCCCTAAACCACCATGGCCTTAGTTAGCTTTACCAGAATATCAGCTCAATCACAATCTTTCCTTTCCTTGATTCTTCAGTTTTCAACTTGCAGGTCATAAAAACATAAGGTCACACTCTCTTCTTGGTTTCCTTCAAATAACAACCAGGCTCTGTCTTGAGCCCAGTCTGGCATTTGACCTTTCACAACATGGAAAAGGTGACAAATAATTTCCACTGTTTTCTCTCTGAATGTCAGAATTTAATGTTTTCTGGTTTATTCTTTCATGTATTGCCACCATACTTTGTTTCACCTGATCTTGACTGAGTATATACTGCATTGCTGTTTTCCCCATTTGATTTGTTATGAACACAGAAGAGTTTTCTTCAGTCCAGGTACACTTGATATATTAGGTATAGGAAAGCATTTTAAAGTGTAAGAAAAGCATTTGATTCTAATAATAGATGTCCCAGAGAACCAGGATTTATTGTTTAGTTTCATTTTACTTGGTTCACTATGAAGAAAATAGGGCAGGGAAACAGCAGACACAAAATTTAAGTCCAATTCTGGATGTGAATTGAGGTTCCTTGTTAACTTTCAATGTGATTCCTGATTTCTAAGTAAAACTCTGACACAAAAGCTGTCACCATATGCTTCCAATTGCTCATAGCAAGCTGGACCCAGAATTACCCACACAGGCATGATATGCAACATTTCCACCAGTTTAGAGACTGCCATGGAACTTCAGACAAGTCGTATTTAATTTGCATTAGAATATATTTTCCAAGCAGATCATGGATTTACCTGCCCCCACAAATGGAGATGTTTGATTAGCAGTGGCAAACAGAGTGGCAGAGCTCACTTTCCTGCCAGCCTGGATCAGGTAGTGGAGCAGGATCATGATAAGGAACATGTGGAAACAAAAGAGGTTCCCTGTCACACCAGAAGTGCACAGCTCTCATTTCCAAATCCTTACAGCTGCCCAAGTCAGATCAAGAGCCTAAAGAAAGTAACGAGACCTCAGCACTGTGGCAATCTTTTTTGTAGTCAAAGAAGAAAAGACAGATCCATCTGGCTAAAATACTGTTCATGAACCAGATTTCACATGTAGAGGAATTCACTTATTTTCTAACCATGATGTTCTCAGCCAGTTCAGACACCAGGAACAAATATGTAACTGGTTATTTCATGCCCCACTCATTTAGATTTTACTAAAATTGATCAGGGTAATGATATGCTATTCAAGCAAGGAGGAAAAGAAATGCACCTCTTTACTTTAATAGTAAAGCTGGTTTGTCGCCGGATCTGTGCAAGATGCAAAAGCAATACTGAATTACTGCACATCCGGATAAATACTTTTTCTGGGAGACAAAATGGAATTATTCAGTTACCTGCATTATTCAAGAATGAAAAAGAAACAAGAAAAGTAAAACTGGAATTATAGGCAAATTTTCAAAACTGTCGTTTCAGTATTGCAAAGTGTCATATAACAAGAGAAGTCAGGTTTTCGTGGCGTGGATGGTGTGCCAGCTGTATCAGTTAAACCAGAGCAGTGTGGCAGTTACCTACAGGTCCGTTATTCCATGTTTTCCTTAACCTGCTGCTGGAGTTGACATGTTCACAAGACCTGAAATATCTCCTTGCTTTCCCATTCAAGGATCTGTATGGAGCTGCTAGGAATAGTCTTAGACAGTTCCTCACTAATGCCACTTTTGATCCTTTTACTTCCTTTACTTGGCCTGCCCAGATCCACTGATCACCTGGGACTTGGGGAAGCTCAACCACCTGTGAGAGCTTGCAGCATGCAGCCTTCCTGCTCTTCTGTGCTGCATGGCAGCAGCAACTTGAATCACAGACTCTGAGAACTCTGAAAATCACGGAATCATGGAGGTTGGAAAAGACCTTTCAGACCACTGTGTCCAACTATGAATGCAGCAACGCCCAGCCTGCCACTAAACCACACCCCCAAGGGCCACATCCGCCTATCTTTTAAATCCCTCCAGGATATTTAAAGCCCTCCCCAGGACTCCATTCATTTTGGTCTCACCTTCTCCAGGTGCCATAAACCCCATCAGAGCTGGGGTTTGTGCAGTTCAGCTCTTCATTCTTCTCACCTGCAGCCTCCTCCTACACTTGGCATAGCACAAGGCTGCAGCACTAACAAGAAATCATGTTTGCACGTGGTTCTGCCTTTCTCATCTCAAAAATCCTTCCTGGGTGTGCTTCAGATAAAGTGTCTTACGACACAAATCATTCTATTTACTCTTAAACCTTACTCTTAAAGCCCACTGCTTGCTAAGAGCTGAACAGACACAAATGTTTGACATTAAAAAGCTGCACTCAATGACAGCATAGATTTTTCTTATGTATACTAGTTTTTGTCCGCTTTGCAAATTAGCATCCTGGGCAATTGTGCCGTGCCTAGGCAAGGACAAGAATATTTAGTAGCAATGTTACTAAGCCTTGAGTACCTGATATGGTTTAAAATATATTTGGCTGGCTATTGGCTGTCTTGTCCAACCAGCAGCTCAGGAAAAATGGTAGTGCATCAGCACATAGGTCAATGCATTTAGATGCATCCTATTCTTTAATGTCCTTGCCTGTTGTCATGGTTTGACACTGGCACAATGCCAGTGCCCCGTGAAAATACACCTTCCCTGGTGTCTGCTGTGAAATGTAACCAGGAAATAAGCAAAGCAGGCTTCTAGCTTAGGAATAGAGGGGAAAAAGTTTATTAACTAGACTACAAAAGAAAAGGACACACTCACACACACACACACATGGAAAATGAAAACTTCACAAAAGCATTTCCTCCTCCCCCCACCACATTTCCAATACATCTATCTCTCAAATTTCAACTCTCAGTCCATCATCACTCCATAAATACTCAATTCTCAGTCCATCAAGAGGAGGAGTCCTTCTTGGGCCATGGTGACCTCTTCCTTTTCATGTCCAGTGCTCTCACCACTGACCACGGACCAGGGCTACTTCTAGGGCCGTCTTTTTTAAGGGTGCTTTGTCTCCTTTCAAAAAGGGCACAGTCTCACTTTCAGGACATCCTGTCCCCCCCATATTTCTCTACCCCCTGGGGCTGGGGGGTCTCCAACACTGAACCCTCTTGGTTCCGAGGCATTGTCTCCGCCCTGGATGCAGTCTATGTGTCACAAGGAAGCATGGTTCTGTCCATGCCTATACAAGAAAAAGTCCAGCCAAAGGCCACTCCATCATCTCCTGCCATCTTGGGTTCTCTCACAACCCTGCATCACATCACACTTCCCCATTTCCTGCTCCAGAAAAGGTCAATGCTCTGCGAGATTTTCCTTGTCCAAACAGGGGTTAAAAAGCTCTTACAAGCAGCCAGACTTCTCCTCCGTGCTTCCCCCCCTCCCCATTCTCCACAAGCCAGGCATGCCACCAAAGTGATATCAACTTCAAGGTCTTCAAGGCCACAGCCTTGTGTACCGAGCGCCGGCTTCTCTCTCGTCTCCCTGGGCGGGGGGGCTGCCCGAATCCTCTCGGGGCTTCTCTCTCTCTCTGTCTCTCCTGGGAGGGCTGCCCAATGCTTCCTGATGCCTCCCCCACCCCTCCATCTTGAGGGCCCAGCTTACCCTCTCCCGGGCTGCATGGCTTTCTGCCTCCCCCGCCCAGCTCAAAGCCGGGCAGGGGAGGTCTTGACTCTTCCCTGACCAGAACTCAAAGAGAAAGCTCCCAAGGGACAGCTCTGCTTTTAACCCCTGTGTTCTCAGAGGCATATCCAATACCTCAGTGGCAAAACAGGCGCCAATTTTAGAATCTGAACACCTGTTGGCCTCTGGCCTGACCACAACATATCCCAGAAAACCTACTTCCGGTCAAAACTATGTCACCTGTTTAACTAAGGACTAGCTAAGGAATTTCAGTCTTTTGCTATAAAAATGCATGAAATTATCCCGTTACATTCCAAGAAAGTTAAATTGTTATTAATTGCATCTCCATCTCCAAACTGTGAGGCTTTCCATAAATTGCTACAATTCACTAATCTTCACACATTCTGAATACTCTGGCTTTTGGAGGCACAATCAGGGTCCAGGCAGCACTGACTGATCATACAGAGCTCCTGCAGCCATAGCTTTCAACATGCTGCCCACTGCCCACCTTTGTGAGGTGACGAGAGAAACCCTTAATTTGGCCCAAAAAGCCGAAGCCCTGTCCTCACAGTGCCCTCAAGTAACAAAGAGCAGGAAACTTGTGCCAGGGAGAAAGTACAGAAGTGAAGCATCTTTTAAAAAACAAATTCATAGCACTAGACGATGCTGGAAGATTAGGAGGGAAGGAAAGAGAACCCATTGTGATAACTTACTGCTCATTTTTAGTACAGGAACTGCTAATTTGAAAGATATTTTGTCCTCTGAAACAAGTTCTTCCTACTCTGAACATATTATAGTAGCCATTACTACTATATTAGCAATATTTTCAAGCCCCTTTTCTTATCGTTGTTTAAACATCTGAATCCTCTTGAATATGAAGCCAAACACAAAATATCCAGCATCTTTCATTAAATACCCCTGTAATGGATTAGAAGAGACAAAAAAAACCCCAAGACATTATGAGCCTGAGTTTATAACCACATTCTAACCGACTCAAGGAAGAATAAATGGGCCAGTACAGAAACAACAACAAAACCTCTCAAAGGAAAGAGGGCAAACCTTGAGCTCATGTAAACTGCAGCTTCATTAAAGTCAGTGCATCCAGGCCTGTGTACACCAGCAGAAAATATGGCTCTGGATCTGCTCTTCTGGTGGGGACCATATGGCAAACCTTCACATGACTGAGCTCTCTTCATAAATGAACGCCTGTGTCGAGCTGACTTTATACACGAGTTTCCTGTTTGTGACTTGAGTAACAGCCATGAATAATTCATGATGGAAAAATACAGATTTACAGTGCTTTTCTATCATTTTGCCACCAGGCTTGTGCTCAGCACACTCAGGCAGTACCACTTCTGGAGACTTTAGTAGGCAAGGCAGCATGCTTCTTGTGGAAGAAGTACTTGTTTGGGTAGCACCTGATGTCTGCAATGCCTTTCTCACATAATTCCATGAATTATGGCAACACAGTAAAGGACAAAACTCTGAGAATGAAGACAAGGATGCTAGACCATTAAATCTACTGTGGGGGCAATTTGATTTACAAGCAGTTTTTAGCATGGTGAATGCAACAGGTCACCATCCTCTAAACTATCTGAGAGATGTTTTTCACCTGCTGTCTCGCATTCAAGATCACCTATGGCACAGGGCAAACCTCAGCATTGCCCAGAGGGCTTCCCCTTTGCAACAGAACCACTTATTTCACTCAGTTAATCACAGCAGACAGAGAAATTCTGAGACAACAGACTTTGAATAAAAAAGCAGGAGTGCCCTCCCTGCCTC
>NW_005054630.1:266541-276200 GCF_000277835.1 Geospiza fortis
CATCCCTTTTGCACTGCTAGCACAGGCAAGCAGTCAACCCCATCTCTGTCTGCAAAAATTCCACATGCTTATTCTGCATTTTTAATTGCAGCTGTTTTGGTGCTTGTCTGTTTGCAAAAAAAAAAAAAAATCTAGATTTGTCAGTGTGCTATATAATGGGAAAGTCTTAATCTTATTTTTCCTTTATCTTTTATTTTTTTCATTTTTTAAAATTTTTTTCTTTTGCTTTGTTTTTGGCTTTGTGGGGTTTTGTTTGTTTATGGTTTTGTTTGTTTGGGGTTTTTTGCTTGGTTTTGTGGTTTTAGGGCTTTTTAGGGGTATGGGGTTTTTTGTTTGATGCTTTAGTTTGGTTTTTTTGGGTTTGGGTTGTTTCGCTTGGTTTTATTTGGTGGGGTTTTTTGGGTTTTGGAGTGGGGGTTTTGGTTGGGGTTTTTTTGGTTTTGTGGTTCGTTTTTTTGGGTTTTTGGGTTTTTTGGTTTTTTTTTTGTTTTGGGGTTTTTTGTTTTTTGGTTTTTTGGGTTTTTTTTTTTTTTTTTGTGGTTGGTTGGTTTTGTTTGTTTGGTGTGGGATTTTTGTTTGATTGCTTTTTGTTGTATTTTTAAGGCCATAAGATGCTGGCCTTTTCAGCAAAGATCCAATTCTTCAAAATCAATTAGTAATTTTGGTCTCTCCATTTTAGTGTGTCCCACATCAGATACATCAATATTACCTCATTTTCTGAAATAGCTCAGTATTCAGACTTGGAAAACTGGACCTTCAGTCACTAATCCTCAGTTCTTGTTTTACTCCCTAGCCCCTCAGCCACAAATCTCTTTTTCAATGAGTGAGAGAGAGACTGGATTTTCTTCAATGGCATATTCATTTACCCATCAAAGGAAAAAAAGTGGTGAATCAAGACACAAGAGAAAAAACCAAGAAGCAGCAATGAACCATGAGTCAGACTTGAGTCTGCAAGGAATGACTGCCTGAAGTTAGGGCTCCACTAAATCCAACCCATCACAGACTGATGAAGAACACCCTCATTTATTGCCTACAGGAATTTTTCTAAAAGTATTTCAATCCAAAACTCAGTTTTGAGAAGGAAAAGGAAGCTGGTGAGTCATAGAGTTGTAATGCATCAACTTTGGCTGTGTATTTGCAGAATGATCCTTTCTCTTACTGTGGATTAATGAAAGGAACTGAACTGTCCTTAAAAACAGCATGTCAGGATGCTGTCACCTTTTTCACCTTCAAAAATTTCCTTGAAGTTATCTTTAAATAATGCTTTGCATTAGACAAATTAAACTAACATAGACGATAAAAAAAAAAAAAAAAACAAAACAAAATTAAACCTTTCAGAGCCTGTTTTATGTCTGGCTCTGTATAATAGAGATCCTGAAACATGATCCACCACAAAAAGCAAAAATGTCTGCCTGAGTCCAACCTTAAGGGAATAGCTGATGCTCAGAGATCAGCATCCTTTCCCTCCATTTGCCAATGTTCCACAAGGCAAAATATCAGAGAAAAAAACAGATTACATGAGACACATGGATATTAGAAGAATTCTGTGCAGTAGCCATGAGGATTTCCTCCCCCAAAACAGACCTGGGAAATCACCACCTGGCAGATCCTCCCCAGAGGAAGCAGTAGAGAGCTGACAGAGTGTTTGAAGCAGTTGATCTGAGTATTAATAGGCAGACTCCTCCTGCAGTCCCAAATCCAGACCCAACGTTGAGGAAAGAAGGCTGGGAAGAAGAATCTGAGATGAGACTTTCATAGAACAGGGCAGGGTATGGAGGAAATGGAAAATGCAGAAACGTGAAAGAGATTTGGGGTTTGTCCTACAAGCTGGAGCTGTTGCAAGAACAAGGAATGAATGAACTTTCTTTAGAATTCTCCAAAAGAAGAAAAATTATAGCGATTACCTCTGAAGGCATTGTAACAGCTTATGCATCAAAACTCATGGTGAATATTATATTCTCAAAACACTTTCTGATTCTCTTTGAAGACCCTGGTGTCTCTCAGGTACAATCATTATCATAATTCTTCAAAAGGTTAATGCCAATGATAAGTGTTCTGAAAGAGCTTCATGTTTATGAAATACACTAAAGCACAGTTAAATGATCCTCACATTTTGTTTGCATCTGTTGCAAGTGAGTGCTTCAGGTGACTTAAAGAAGGACAAGCAAGGGATCAGCAATAGTACGTTTAATATAATTTGCAAAAGCACAAAAAACTTGGATGGCAAAGTTCACTCTGTTACTTAATAAATATGGAGCTCACAAAGAAAAACTAGAATGAAAGCAATCTACAGTGATTTATATGGATGCAACACCATGAGAAGTTAGTGTCTGGAGACCCAAATAAAATTAGATCTTCAGGTAATTACCACAGACCATCCTAAGTACCTTTTTCTCACTATAAACATTCTAAGCAGCAAACTCCACCCTTAAAACAAGTTCAGTTCTTCCCACAAAAGTGTTTCTGCCAGCAGATTAAAAGGACTCCATGCAAAGAAGCATGAACCAGCTTCCCTTATTCAGAAAGTTTTATTCAGAAGGAAGTTCTGTTCAGAATCTCTTGTATCTGTTACAAACAAATAAAACTATTTTTTTAGTTTCCATCATCTGATGGTTTATAGTATTGAACTACCAGAAGATAAATAATTATGATGATTTCCATACCTGCAGGTGGAAGAAATTACTACAACAGGGATGACAAAAGGAAATAGGAGTCCATATCCTGGTTATCCACAATTCCCAAGAGAACTGAGTTCAGATAAAGGCCAAATAGTTAGCTAAAGTTCTATGCAAATTACAACATAATAAATTCCCTAACTTCCTTGTTTTGTTGTTTAGAAGCAAAGAATTCAGGAGTCCTCACATATTATTAAAAAAAGAGAGAAATAAAAATCGACACAAATTATATGAGTGTCTCTTTAAAAGTTCCCCTCAGACTGGGAAAGAAATCCCACTTCATAACGCATTATCATGACAATTAAAACAGCTGAAACAATTTTATAAGGGGATAAAACCCTATACCCTACATAGAGGAGTAGGCCATGGTTCACAACTCAAGGTTTTGAAAACCCTTCCTCTGAACACCTCTTCCCTTGGGGTGGGATTAGAGGGTGATTGAAGCCCACAGGACTATTCATTTTCCGACTTGTGACAGGGATAATCACCTGAGGGAGCTGAGGCTTCGGGTCCTAGCTGTGATCAAATCAGCTTTGATGCTGTTTCTTGCCTATGAAATAGACATAATCCTGTCTATTTCAGGCCCTGTAAGAGCTAAATTTACTCAAATAACAAAGGTGAAGCTAACTCTCAAAAAGCCCTAAACTTATACAAGGTGTATATTTAGAAGATTTCTGACTCCAGGGCTGAGCAAATCTAATCTACCCATCAAACTTTGATTCTGCCAGCAGTGCCTGTGTAGGTGGTTAGAAGAGGACTAAACCATATAGATTGGACAGGAGTAGGACATAAGACAAATGCTAACAAAAAAAAAGAAACCCCAGACCAAAAAAAACCCAAACCAACAAAAACATGTCTTGGGGACTTGCAAGTTTTCTGGTTTTTTCTCAGAAGTGAAATGGTTTTGCCCTCCTTTCACCCCTCTAGCTCCAAGAGCTAAAACTCCTGGTCTTCACATGGTCATTGTGACCTTCGCCAGTTCTTGTTTCGTTCCTGAAGTCAGAAATGCAGCATCTGCTGCTCTTTCCTTGTCACTAGAACCAAACACCTCAGCTTAATAAAAGGAATCAGAGTGGTCTAGATAAAATTGTTTTGCATTTCATAGTTTTCTGTTGCCCACAAGTATTTCCTGTCTTCAAGTTTAGGATAAAAAATATCAGTATTGCAGCTTTCTTAACTGGTCATATCCTCACCTTTTTTCCTCACTCTCTTTTCTTTTTTTTTTTTTTTTTTTTTTTTTTTTTTTTTTTTTTTTTTTTTTTTTTTTTTTAATTTCATTTCCTTTTTGATTACAAACTTCTGTTTTCTCTATTCCACCTTGATTCTTGAACTCCTGGGGGGGATTCCCCTTTTTAGATTAGATGCTGAATGTTATTCCTTAGCCACACTGACACTAAACTTGAAGAGAGAAAAGTGAAATTATCAGGTCTGGAATATAAAAAGGTAGGAAAAAAGTATTATAATATGAATCCGCTACAAACCTTTCATAAGGGGGAAATCCTTCCACTAAGTGCCATAAATTAAATAGAAAACTTTTTAGTAAAAAAATTAGCCAACAAAAAAACCTCCAAACTAAAAATCTTAACTCTTCTGGGTACTAAATCCAGAAGCTCTGATGTTCTGGTGTTTTAAAACATTTCTCTGTTATGAAATTCCAGACATTAATATTGACATTTTTTCATCTGAGTGTCTGAAAGCTGACTTTCAAGCAAAAATCTTTTAGCAGTTGGACGAAGTTCTATCCAATTCAGAAGCTGTTGTGAAGAGATGTGAAGTTTTCTTAGGGTTTATGTACTTAACAGTAAATTCAAAGTGTTGGCTCGTCACACTCCAAGGTGTGTAAATTCTGATTCTAATCTCTTGGCTCAAGGCTTTCTGTTTTTATGACAAACCCTAAACTCATAAAGTAAGAGCAATGCCTAATGTTAGCATTTGCAGCTCTTTTCTTGCCACTAGAGTACAAACCTTGTAAGTCATATTCCTGCAGAGTCATCATTTCTCTAATTATTTTGCCTATTAAATAGGCCTGCTCCTATTAAATAACCCAATATCCACTATTGCTTCTCTATAATGAAGGAAAATATCTTCATCACCCCCATACTGACACACATCAGTCACTGGTTGTTGTCATGAAAATGAGGGGGAAAATGTCTTCTTCTTCAATTAGAAAAGTGTTTTTGAGAATCTCATTTCAGTCCTGGCAATCATGAATAGGTGACAGTCTCTTGGGATGTGAGAGCTGCACAAGTAACTCGAGGCACCATTGGGAATTTGATCCTCAGTCCCTTGAATAACCCAGCACAAGGAACACTCTCTCAAGCAGTTTCTGCTTGAAAATAAGGAGTGGGACAAATACATTCAAGGCATGCAATTTCCCATTGGTTTCTATGTTGTGAATATCATTAAATAAAAAGAGAAGCAGTGAGGCAAAGGAAAAGTACTGGAGTTTTAAAGAAGACTCTGAGACAGCATGGGGAAAATTGCTTAGATAAGGCTAACCAGGTCCCAGAATAGGCTAGAAATAAATAATATTTACATCAGGAATCCAATCTTTTGCCATTTTGTGAGGCAATAAGCTTGGGATCGATTTTGCTCATATATCTTTTATGGCTCACACAATGTGTTAGTAGACTGCAAATATAATTTGTGTGGTGTATTTCAGACACAGAAATACTCCAGAACTTTTCAGGCATACCTCACAGAGCTGCAAAAATCCACTGTACACATACTCATCTGTGCAACTTCACTCTCATGTCACTTGGAGTAGAATTACTAGCTCGCTCAAGGTTTGCAGAGTGGTAGAAAATGGGTGTATGAATTACAGAAAGGACAGAAAAAGAAACATTACTGTCTGAGGGGTGACTGCTGATGGTGCTTGGAAGGGGGCAGAAAATTTTAAGGCAAAGTGCAGAAAGGTCTCAGGCTGTGGAGATGCAGACAGTGACAGAACAAGGCAAGAGAGAGAAAGAAACAAGGAAAGGACACAACTGTCTGACAAGCTCACCTGCAGCAAGCCTCTACTGTGCTTTGACATACTTTCTATTAAGTGAGAAAATAATTGCCCACCACCAGGAAGTTACTGAGTTCATCCAAGCTGGGGTGAAAATAAGGCAATATTCTGAAATGCCTGTGAAACCAGAGATTGATTGATTGATTGATTGATTGACTCACTCACTCACTTATATCATTGTTCTTATTTCCACCACTGAACTGCAAAATCTACATGACACATTCAGACATCTAGATGCAAAAAACTGACACAGAATTATAGAAGAGTTTGGGCTGGGAGGGACCTTTAATGGTCATCTAGTCCAAGCCCTCTGCCATGGGTAAGCACATCTACAAGGAGACCATGTTGCTCAGATCCCTGTCCAACCTGACCCAGAAGGTTTCCAGGCATGGAATCAGCTCTCTGGGCAGCCTGTGCCAGTGTTTCTCCATTCTCTTCATAAACAATCTAGCCTGGCTTAGATCAAAAACATTAGCCTTTGTCCTAGCACTACAGGCCCTACTAATAAGTCAGCCTCCACCCTTCTCACAGGTCCTCTTAAGGTATTAAATGGCCTCAATAAAGCCTCTCTGGAGCTTTCTCTTCTCCTGTAGGACTTAGCAGCTGGAGACAAAAGCACAACCACCAGCAGAGAGCAAAAGTATCTTTTCTATTTCTGTGTGAAGAAAAACAGATTAGGGGGTGAGTAAATTTTTTTACTCTTTCATATTTGTGGGATTTTTCACATGACCTTTCTCTGAGCCACACGGGCACTTATCAAAACATCAGGCTGAATCAAACAGAAAGCTGGGCATTTATCAGGTACTCCATGGCCCTTCCTCAAGGAAGCCATTCCAATTAGAAAAGGTCTGACCCAAGAGCAACTTCTCCTTTAATTTGCCATCACAGGTTTGGTTCAAGGTCATCATGGTTTGCAGCATTTGTAAGCTCTTGCCCTTTAAAACCTTTATCCTCATCACTGTGAGTTTTCAAATGCAAGAGCAGCCCCCAGCAGAGTCAAAGAGCCTCCCCCCAAAATGCCATCTGTTTCCCACAACAGTAATGTCTGCTCCAGGAAAACCTGCAGTCTCTTGGAAGCAAGCTGCTTCTAAAGCTTTTGAGAATCTTCTGAATCCCTAACAAAAGATTATTATCTTTTCTAAACTCCTGATCCTCACGTGGACAAAAAAATAAATCTCCACCTTATTTATAATTGTTGATTGAGTTAGGAAGCTGCCCCTTATCTAACAAAAAGAAAAATGGCATTTAAAGCACCTCTAATTCATTTGGCTTTCTGTTCATTCATTAGCTGAATACACTTTTCACCTGTATTTTCCATTATTCACAGCAAGTCTATTTTTACAAGAGTATTTTGACAACTTTTTAGCAGCAAATGCTCACTGATTTTATGGCAGTCCTCTGCAGAATGTTCTACATTATATGCTTCACTGGCATGGTACCAGCAGAACTCAATGTTTGCTCTTCCTTCTTAATTCAGTGTATGAATACCATTTGGAGGGTTCTAATATTTAAAACTACCCAGTCCTCAGCAGATGCCATGAATCTGTGAGACACATGGGCCATAGGAGAGCAGCAAATAAACCATGATGGACTCTCCCCACTTCGCCTAATTCTGCCAGGAGCCTGCTGCTGGTACAAGTTATGTGGTTGGATGACAAGGCCTTCAGCTGGGATAATTTAATGTGTTCAGTGTGATTAAAGCATTACTACACTCATATGCTTATTCCTCCCACAGCTGATGACTTCTTGCTGGAATAGTCAAAGGGAACCTGGTTTCTACTGAATGCTTATTGGCTTTATATTCAAAAACTCATTTAGGTCTAGTATTCCATTAACATATGATTCATCTGTATCCAAGCTAACTTTAAACACACAGAATAAGCTCAGTCACACTCTTTGCTTTCCTCGACTCTTCAGAATTTAACTTGCAGTTCACAAAGACACAATGGTCACACTCTCTGCTTGGCTTCTTTTGAGTAACAACATGGACAGCAATCTCTGGCTCATGACCAGCCTAGGATCTGACCTTTTTCCACACAGAAAATGCAATATATAACTTGCCCTAAAAATGTAGTTCTGCCTTTGTTTAAAATGCTGTCAATGTGACCATTTTCATCACAACCTCGAGTTTTGTGGATTAGCTCACAAAAGAATATAAGCAGTGAACAAGGAACAAATAGTACTGTTTTGAACAAAAATGTGATTTTTTTTCCCCTAAAGGACTTATTTAAGCCAGTCTGGAGTACTGCATAAAAGCATTCATATTGTAGTCTGAATAGTGCTTATTTTGGATTATGATTGTTTCCGTGGGTGTTTGGCACCACTGTAAGTAACTAACTATTCCTATATTAGGCTAAAGAGATTCAACTTCTTCCTGCAGACAGGTTCAGCTCCTTGACAAACTTGCAGTGCTCCCTATCAGCTGTGGGTTGTTACCAAGGCAGGGACAGCACATCCACACAAATAATTCTGAGGGTTTTAAATTATTATTAGTCATCAGTGAATAATTCATGGCGGCCTTAGTGAATCTTGTTTCTTTTTTTTTCTGCAATCAGTTTATGTTTCTTTCTGGAATATTTGTTGTTGCCCAAAAAAAAATTTGTCAGATGCAGTCTCAGCTTGAAGATCTATCAAAAGGAGCTTCTTGCAAGTAGCTGCTGGACAGAATTCAAATTCGTGGTAGGTTTCATCAGGCACATAGGGCTCAGGACAACTTTCTTATTCTATTAATTGCCAAACTATGACTGGAAGACACGGATTTGAGTTAGAACTTATTCATTTAATTAACCGGGGGGGGATTTAGTAGGGAGACTAAGGGAATGTTAGCTTCTTCTTTCCACTCTCAGAACACAGGACGCAATTGTGCAGTTTCCAACTAATCAATATTGTTTAGGACTCTGATCACATCTGAACTGATGAAATACTTACTTTTTAAAAATGTATTCAAAGAAGTCTAGTGTCCTTATGGAACTTTTTCTTCTTAATTTGGTAGGATATCTACAGAACAAAGTAAACCCAAGACAAATAAACTTACATTTGTAAGTAATTTCAGGGCACAGAATACACATAATTCACTCAGTTGGAGTACAAGAACTCTGTTACACACAACTGAATCCACGCTTGTAAACAAACCAGTAGCTTAGTTAAAAAACAAAACAAAACAAAACAAAACAAATGGTTTCTCAAAATACTAGCTGCAGAAACCACCTGTTATTTTTGGTAGACTCAGATCATGTCAATTTGTCTTGAGGCTGTTGAATGTTGGATTTCCTGTGCTCACTTTTCTCCACCCCAAAATACTTATGATTCCTCATTAGACAGATATTTTATCCAAGTCACATCAGATACTCCTTTTTTAATTATTATTTCTTTAGTGGGTAAATTCCCGCATTTGTCTTCTCCCTTACTTCGACTCCTAGCCAAACCAAGCAGCTGTGTACTCCCGGTTTACAGATCCATAAGAGCTATCCCCAACAGCTGGGGACTTTGGGACATTTAACTAATCTGTGTGCCTATATTATAGCTCTGCTGTCATCCTTACATATTTATTCAGGTTCAGTTCATGAACAACTTGTGTGCATGTGGGAAATAATTCAGCTTGCAATTAAAGATGCCTCCTCCACGGCAAAAATGCCTCTAAGAATCTAGAACATCTTTCCCATTCATATTGAAATTCAGCAGCTAAAATAATATCTCCCCAAGTGATGTTCCTAAGGAGTTTCCTGCTGCCTGCAGAAAAAGTCTGCGGTAGGAGACCCTGAGCACTTAAATATGATCTGCATTCTGAACAGACTCCAAAATTTTTCTTTCACTTCAGCCTTTGTCAGCTATAAAAATGCTTCTGCCATTATTTTAGGAGCCAATGCCCAGGTGGCCAGCTGTTAATGTCACTGACAAACTGCTTGCTCCTGTTGAGTGGTGCCTCATTCCATCCCTGCTCCCACTGAGGTCAATTTGCTGGGGGCAAGCAGTGC